>NC_092338.1:372517500-372817857 GCF_046630445.1 Rutidosis leptorrhynchoides
ACCGCCTGAATTATATTTATGTAATCTAACTTTTATTAACTTCACTAACATTTATAATTATGTTATTTAAGTTATATATGGTCGGTTATACCGCCTGAATTATATTTCTATAATCTAACTTTTATTAACTTCATTAACATTTATATTTATGTTATTTAAGTTATATATGGTCGGTTATACTGCCTGAATTATATTTCTATAATCTAACTCTTATTAACTTCACTAACATTTATATATATGTTATTTAACATTTATGATTACTTATGCAATTAATCATTATTTATTTTATGCATACTAATGTTTATTCTTAAAATTTATTATTTATGCATAATATGTTTGTTCTCTTAATCTTCGTATTTATACTAAACGTATTTATACTAAATGTATTTATAGTAATCGTATTTGTACTTTATTAAAATTATTATTAATACAACGAGTACATAACAGTCGTTAACGTCAACTAACGACGTTACAACGGTCATATATACATAACGGTTGTTAACGTCAACTGACGACGTTACAACGACTATATTTTTCAAATATAAAATAAACATCTTCGTTTTCACATTTTCACAAATCAATCTTCATTTTCTCAGATTACCATTCTAAAAAAAAAAAAGTTTTTTGTAAAGATGATTCACACAAGGATGATTTTTCCTATTGTATTGGTCATACTAACTATCATCATTGTTGCTAATATACCAGCGGGTGAACCTATATTCTATCCTGCTCTTGTGGTTTTATCATTTGTAATCATGTCATTATTCTGTTGTTTGCTACTTATGAATTTAAAATGATTCTAATTTCATTTTATTATTTGTCTATGAATAGAAGTTGATTATGATTATTATTTATGTTGTTCATTTTTTTTATAATAGAAAATGTCGAATTTGAAAAGGCTTAAATTTGCTCCTTTAGAATCAAGTGGGAACAACTGCTTAACATGGGTTATGAATGTAGAAAAACATCTCAAATTAACGGTCTTTTAGAAACCCTGAATGAAAATAACAATTGTTCTGAACAAGAGAAAGCAATAGCAAGTATTTTTCTTAGCAAACATATTGATGAGTCCTTAGAATCTACATATTATATGATCGAAGATCCAAATGTATTATAGAAAATACTCAAAGATAGATACGATATTAATTATCAAGAAATAACGGTGATCCATGAAAGAATAAAATTGAAGATGTTAGTAGACGCTCTTATAAGAATCCCGGAGATTCTTATTAATGATATGTTAACGTGGATCATCAGTCTAGTATTTCTTGAATACATGATTATCTTGTTTATCTCTACAAATAAGTCCCAAAAGAAAAGAAAACGAGAGTGAATCTGTTGAAAAATCTTGATTAAATAAACCCTGAGCTACCTTGAGACTTGAATGGTTTGAATTTTCTAAGATGCCTAGCTTGTTATGTATCACTCATAAATAAATGGTTTTAGACCATAACGCATATGTTTATTAAGTGTTATCTTTTATGTACTTCAGATTGTAATTTGTTTGCAGGTAATATAATTTGATTATCTTGCTGAAATATAACTCATTATTTGCTTATCTTATTTGAAGTTTTAGTATGAATCCTGCTGAAATACAACATCAATTAAATGGTAAAGACCTATGTATTGCAGATAGTGGTAACATACACACTATGATCAAATCTAAGAAATATTTCATTGATTTAAATCAAATGAAGGAATTATAAATACTATATCAGGTCTTGCAAACTTGATATAAGGAACGGAAAAGGCAAAAATTCATATTACCAAATGGTACGAATTTTCTGATAAACAATGCTTTGCTTCCTCCCAAATCAAAGAGAAATTTGTTAAGTTTCTATGATATATATCATAATGGATATGATTATCAGTCAATGATAACCGAAAATGAGAAATACCTATGTAGCATCGAAAAGCGCATATGATGAAAAGCGCAATGTATATGATTAAAAGCGCATATGATAAAAATCGCATATGATGAAAAGCGCAGCGCATATGATTAAAAGCGCATATGATAAAAAGCGCATATGATGAAAAGCGCAGTGCATATGATTAAAAGCGCATATGATTAAAAGCGCATATGATGAAAAGCGCAGCACATATGATTAAAAGGGCAGCGCATATGATTAAAGGCGCATATGATGAAAAGCGCAGCGCATATGATTAAAAGCGCATATGATGAAAAGCGCATATGATGAAAAGCGCAGCGCATATAATGAAAAGCACATATGGTAATTAATGAAAAAGCACATATGGTGATTAATGAAAAACACATATGGTGATTAATGAAAAGCACATATGGTGATTAATGAAAAGAATATTGAGAAAGAATCACCAATGTTTCTTGAAAGAATTCAAGGTTATATATATGGACCAATTCATCCATCATGTGGACCATTTTGATATTTCATGGTTCTAATAGACGCATCTAGCGGATGGTCTCATGCTTGTGTGTTATCAAGCCGTAATATGATATTTGCAAAGTTTCTTGCACAAATTATTAAATTGAGAACACATTATTCTGATTACACCATTAAAAGGATGAGACTTGATAATGCTGGTGAGTTAATATCTCAAACATTTAATGATTATTATATGTCTACAGGGATTGTTGTTGAACATCCAGTTGCTCATGTGCATACACAAAATTGGTTTAGCTGAATCAATAGATAAACACTTGCAGCTAATAACTAGACAATTGGTAATGAGTACAAAACTCTCAATATTTATATGGAGACATGTAAATTTACATGATGCGACATTAATTCGCATTAAACCAAGTGCAAGTCATAAATATTCTCCATTACCAACTTAATTTTGGTCGAGAGACAAATATTTTTCATCTTAGAACATTTGGTTGTGCAGTGTATTTTTAATTGCACCACCACAACAAATGGTTCCTCAAAGAAGGATTGAAATATATGTTGGATATGAAACATCTTCAATCATAAGATATATTGAATCCATGACGGGTGATGTTTTTACAGCACGTTTTTTACTGATTGTCATTTTAATGAAAAATTGTTCCCTAGATTAGGAGGAGAAATGAAAAATAAAATAAAATGATGTTTCATGATGTGAACATCAATTAAGGTATCTTGATACTCGCACAAAAGAATACGAAACAAAAATTCAAAAAAAATAATAATAATGCAGATGCAAGAACTTGCGAATAAATTGACCGATGCATTTACAGATGCAAAAAGAGTGACTAAATCATATATATATATATATCAGCAGTAAATGCTCTAGCAAGAATTGAAATTCCAAAAGCTGGCAATAATGTCACTCATGAGTCTTTTGTCACGTCTGAAACGTGGAAGACAAATTAGTTCCAAAAATAAAAATCCTCGAAAAGGAAAATCAGCTGAGCTGATAATGAGATAAAAAAAAGGTGTTCAAGAAGAACCACAAATCAATATTCCTTCTGCAGAGGATATTGACGATGTAAATACATAAATTGCAATAAATTATGCAATATTATAGAACCGAAACAAAATGACAAATATTGATTTTTCATATAATCTTACAATGACATCATGAATAAAGATGATGATCTGGAACCAAAATCTGTCATTGCATGTCAAAATAGACATGATTGGACTCAATTGGAAAAGAGCATTACGAGCTGAATTTGAATCGCTCAATAAAAGAAAAGTTTTCGGATCTATCGTTCTCACACCTAAAGATGTGAAACGTATGGAATACAAATAAATTTTTATCTCAAAAAGAAATGAGAAAAATGAAGTTAAAGGTAAAGCTAGATTTGTAACTCAAGATTTCTCCCAAAGACTAGAAATTGATTATGAGGAAACTTAATCTCCTGTTATGGATGAAATTACTTAATTAGCCTGGCAGTTTCTAAAAATTTAGAAATGCATCTCATGGATGTTATTACTACTTATTTAAATGAATCACTTGATAGTGATATATAGATAAATATACATGAAGAGTTAAAGTATTAGAAGCATCAAATGCAAAACCCAATGAAATGTATTCGATTAAATTACAAAGATCTTTATATGGGTTGAAACAATCGAGTCGTATGTGATATAACTGATTAAGTGAATACTTGATAAGCAAATGGTATGCAAATAATCCTATTTGCCCATGTGTTTTCATTAAGAAAACAACAATCAAATATGTGATCATATTTGTTTATGTTGATGATCTTAACATCATAAGGACAAATAAAGAGATCCATAAACCATTCAACTTCTAAAAGAAAGAAATTAAAATAAAAGATCTCGAAAAAACCAAGTATTGCCTTGGTTTACAAATTGAGCATATGCCTGATGGTTTACTTGTACATCAAACAACATATACTGAAAAGTTTTTGAAACGTTTCAATATGGACATGGAAAAACCATTAAGTACTCCTATGGTTGTTAGATCACTCAATGTTGAAGCTGATCCATTTCGTCCATGTGAAGATCATGAAAATATCCTGGGACCAGAAGTACCATATCTTAGTGCAATTGGAGCTCTTATGTATCTTACAAATTATACAGGACCTGACATTTCTTTTGCGGTTAATTTGTTAGCAAGGTTCAGCTCAGCTCCTACCAAAAGACACTAGAATGGGATCAAACACATATTTCGATACCTTCGAGGAACTACTGATTTAGGATTATTTTATTCTAACAAATCAAAACAAGATTTGGTTGGTTATACAAATACAGGTTATTTATCTGATCTATATAAAGCTAAATCTCAAAATGGATATGTATTCCTAAATGGAGGTACTGCAATATCATGGCGTTCTAAAAAACAAACACTTGTTGCAACATCATCAAATCATGCCGAAGTGATTGCATTACATGAAGCTACTCGGGAATGTTTTTGGTCGAGATCAATGACACAACTCATTACTGATTCTTGTGGACTAGAACGCGATAAAAGTCTAACAATTATGTATGAAGATAATGCAGTTTGCATAGTACAAATGAAAGAAGAGTATCAAAAGTGACAGAACAAAACATAAATGCATACAAGATGCTAAAGCCATAGACGGTCTTAGCGGTCATAAGTTTGATGGGAAAGAACGGTATGTAGGTAAAGCTTAGAAAAAGACTGAAAGAGAATAGGAATTTAAACAACGTTCAGCTAACCATGAAGGAGACTGTAGACAGATCACACGGGCTAAACTTGTACATAAAAGATTTAGATGATACAGTTTCAGATGAAAACCTCAGATTCTTCTCATATACTCAAGATCTCATAAAGGCCAACCAGATTGAAATGAGATATGTTCAATCCAGTAAAAACTCTGCTGATCTTTTTACCAAAGCACTTCCAACTGCTATTTTCAGAACACACGTTCATAACATTGGCATGAGACATGTTCAAAAGATGTAACAGCTGAAGCGATGTCTACTTGAGGGGGAGTCAACTCCATGTTGCACTCTTTTTCCCTTAGCTAAAGTTTTTTTCCACTGGGTTTTCTTTAGCAAGGTTTTTAACGAGGCAGTAACTCGTAGTTGATCTCCAATGAAACAAAATTGTCGTTCAAGGGGGGAGTGTTATAAATATTGTAGCCGACAACTTTTGTATATACAACCAAAAACATGTGAATTGCATTTGGATAAATTGTGCAGTTGTGAATGACTTTATGTAGTATAAATATCGGACGAATGTAAGCATATCAATACACCATTCTTAAAATATGGAATTTTTGCTCTCTTCTTCACTCTTCTATAATATCAATATTAGTAATATATTGTCAAGAATCAAGCCTTGAAAAGGTAGTTATAAACTCCTAAATTATAACAAAACGTGTATTATGAACTTTGAACAACTACCATTGACTTAAAATTTGCAAAATGCTAAAATTAATGTCGAAACAAACCATTAAAAGTTGGTTTGAAATCACTAGATATGTCAAAAGATTACAAATGGACCATATGTTTGTGATAATGAAATAGGTCCAAACGGAAGCCCAATTAACATAAAAAAACGTTACACATGCTCCATATATATCATATATTGTTGAAATCTCCAATAGTACATATACAACTTTAAAGTTCGACTATTAGACGACATAGACGTGTTTAGTTCACAAATTCCTGAAAAATTAAGAATCCATTTCATTCTGTTTGGTTGGTGAAAACTCGGGAATTGAATTCAATTATATGAGTCTCTCTTTTGATTGCCTTAATTTCCTCATTCTGGATAGACGGAACGAGGTTAAGATTATGTTCAAGTTGGTCTATCAATACCTCTTAGGCTTTTTTTTTTTTTTTTTCTTTTTTTTTTTTTTTGTCTCCGATCACTTTAGATTATATTATGTTAGATTAGATTAGATTAGATTAGAATGGGACTAGTGTGCTCGTTCATAGAGCATTTCCTCACTAATTAAAAAAATAAATAATAATAACCACGAAACTCTGTTGGGTAACGTTATATGATAAGTTGATAACATAACATGTAGGACATTCATATATATATATACTTGAACTTATAGTTATACATAAATTGATATTTAAATTTATATACTCCGTATTATTTATTAAATTAAGATATATTATAAATTGGAATTCATTTTCATTACATGTCAACCAAATGTGTATGATATATTTTCATTTATTCATACTCACATTCATCGGAATGAAATTCTAATTTCTTCAAATTCAAATTGATCTAATTTCAATTTTTTGACAAATTTCATTCCATTAGAATGTATTCCGTGAAATAACTTTAACTTTAATCTTATAAAATTCGATTACATTGACCATGATACATCTACAAGGTCAATTAATAAGGCCATTTGATAAGTTAGGTCACCAACATAAATTATAGGTTTCTCGAACAAAGATTAGTGCTTCACTTTGTAGTTTGTTCCATTTGTAAAGTCCAAAATATTACTCCGATATCATTTGTTTATTTAAGTCACGTTTTTTTTTTAGAACGGCTTATTTCTGCATCGAATATTCTCATTTGCCACCACTCACGCGTTCACTCACGCGTTAGGAGGAAACTTTTCACACACCATCGCCGCATTGGGTACCCGGTGTGCTTTAAATTAAACCGAATGGCTTGGGGCATACACCTTTATCACCACAACAGAACCCTTGAAAAAACCTCCCCTTTGAGATTTGAACCCTCGCCAATTAAAGGACAAGGAACGCAAAGGCTTCGTACCAGTCAAGCAACTATGCTGGTGCATCTGGAATATACAGTAAAGGAAGGAATACTTGGACTTCAAGAAAACAAGCATCTAATGCTATGTCTCTTTTGTAACGAAAGTAAGAAGCAATATCCATATCAAAGGACCCAAAAAGAATACTATAAAACCTACTTCATCATATACGTATGACAAAAGTAGCAAATAGCAGTTTGATATTGTACACAAATAATTACTCCCTCCGTCCCAGATTAATTGTCCCCAGACAAAAAACACACAGTTTTAGGAAATCCCACTAACTTTATTTCTCCACCAATGAAATATCTTCTCTCTCCAGATCCACCAATGAAATATCTCCTTTCCTTTCTATTTATGGAAGTAGACAATTAATTTGGGACATCCCAAAATGGAATACTGGACAATAATTTAGGGACGGAGGTAGTACAAAATTACAATGACATATTGCATACTGACTTACAGTGAACTCAGTATTCTATTACAACAACAAATATGCCTCAAAAAATAGTGGAATGCAAACATATAGGAATCAACTGAATAGTATACAAAATAACAAATGCACATCAAACATTTCATATTAATAAGTAGGATAGTAGTAACCGTTTACAGGTTGAACACCATAAGGCATTATGGGCGGTTGACCCGGTGCAACATATCCACCGCCATTGATCTTGGTCAAACTACCTTGACCCTGCATTCCATCTCTAGCATATTGTTGCCAAACCATCTGTTCTTGCACTAACAAATGCTGCTTCTTTTCAATATCCGCCATTTGAACATAAGCAGGTGGTGGGACACTCAGTGAGGCTGCAAACGGGTCACCGCCAACAGCTTGAACCGACCCATCAGGAGCAGGTAGTGCTAACACAGGTGTAGCCGTTTTCCCTGGTAGTGCAACGCTGCTAGCACTACCACCGGTTAACTGACTCGTGCTCACATGTTGTCTAACCATTCCTTGGTCATACATACCGTTTAGCAGTAACGGGTCAAGCCCACCACCCATTGCAGCCTTTTGTTTCTCTAAATTACTTGTGGTTTCAACCAATGCAAGTTCCCAGTCGGCTTTTCCCGTCTCGGCAGCCGGATTCTGCCACGCTGATGTCACCTCATTCGACCCATTTGACCCAAACGCTTCCCAATTTCCATTCCCTTTGTTTGCAGCGGGACCCGCGAACAATGCTAAAGCGAATCTATTTCCCTGATCATCAGCTGTCAATGAGTCCTCCCTTAAGTCCACTAAATCACCTTGCGGTTTAGGTGGAGGCGGCTCAACGACAGGCGGCGGCGGTGGAGTTTCAGGTGCCGGCAACGCTTTTATTTCGTTCATATCAGGAACAGGCTCTTCTTTTTTTACTGGTTCGATAACTTCAGGTTTCTTCTCGGGACTTTTAGCAGCTTTCGATCTGTCCCTCACAAACTCCTCGAGTGTTTCAAGTAATTTTCCGGTTATTTTCTGAACTTCTGGATACTCAGATGATCTGGCAATGCCCATATCCTTACACCAGTTATAAAAACCGACCAACTCATCGATCTGCTTTGCAGCACTAGCATAAGCATCAAATGCCTGTACACAATCTTGATGTTCCATATCAAAAAACTGATCAAGCAAAACGGCTAAAACCTCACATATATCAGCATAAAGTTTGAAACTTTCTTGCACAATAGGGTATAACGCAACCAACACCATCCTACTGTTTCTAGCCAGACCAGTAGGCCTGCATGTTAAAACTCGATCCAACAGCTTCTGTAAATGGCCCATCTTACTAAAAATCATCCCGGGTTTCATATCCCTTAACGGAGTAGCATCTTTTTTCTCTTGAGACGAATCCCTAACGTCACCCGAAGATCTCGATTTCCGTATATTTCCGTACCCAATTTCATCACGAGATTCATTATAATCGTAATCATATCTATCGTGTTGAGGTGATCTCCATCGATCTTCCCTAAACTTCTCAACATCACTGTTTCCACCATTGTTTTGCTTCCTCTCAAAAGCAATCAAATCCAATCGTTGATCCAAGTAAAACCCATAAGTCC
This sequence comes from Rutidosis leptorrhynchoides, assembly GCF_046630445.1. Taxonomy (NCBI): domain Eukaryota; kingdom Viridiplantae; phylum Streptophyta; class Magnoliopsida; order Asterales; family Asteraceae; genus Rutidosis; species Rutidosis leptorrhynchoides. The sequence goes on from NC_092338.1 coordinate 372,526,679, forward strand.
TCACAAAAGTCGAATGATCCCACGAATTCGAATGTTGCTCATCACGAAAATCCGACATATTAAGCAACCTAGTTCCTCTTCTAGTAGCATACATAATCTCCTGCTGAAAAATTGAGTCGCCATCATTCAACAACCGATGAATAAGAACTAAACATTTCAACGCCACGATCCAATCACGAGTCTTGCTTAACCGTTTCGAAACTGCGTGTACACAAGCACTCACGTAACCTCGTGAGTACGATGTAAGCTGCAGGATCTCGCGTATATACTTTTCACTTGCAGGATCATCGTCATGACTAGTGGCTTTCACGATAGCAACTTCGAGTTCTGGTGCCATATTACTAGCAACCTTTGCTATTCCAATGCTGGTTTGATCTTTCACAGCTCCAATTGCCTTCCGAAATGGTGCCATTTTCCCTAATTTTTCTTCGGACCAAACTCTATAAATAATTCAAAATCAGATCCACATATATAAATACTAAAAACGGCATTAAATTAAGGGCAAATGTCAGAAAAATGTAACATAAACTCCAAAAAAGCTCAAAATAGGGAACCAAATATGATTCTGTTCAGCATGATGTCATGATATCAACCAATTTATGAAATTAACACATAAATTAACTACAGAGTATCAGATCTCATTAGTTACATTGAAAAGCAACAACGAATATAAATTTTAGATGCATTAGCAAATGTCAAAAATCATAATCATAACTATATATCTAAACAAAAACAGAATTCCAAAACAATAAAAATAAAAAATCATAAATAACAAGTATTAATTCTAGATCTCCAGCTCTCGAAATAAAAAATTAAACACGATCCATTATTAGATATCAAAATCCAAAACAGAGCATCATCATTACATTTTGATTGCTAATAACGAAATCAGCTGAAGTAACTAATTAAAAATGCAGTTGCAATACTATTTTGACTAAACTTGAAAGAACTAATGAAATATGTAAATGAGCTAGGGTTTGAAAAATTACGCACCGTTAACGATCTGCAACAGAAATAACAGATCTGTTGAGTTGGATGAAGAACCAACAGATCTGAGGTTGACACGTATACACACTGAAGGTGTTTTCTGTGTATTAATCTATTCTTTTTTTTTTTTTATTGTAGCTGGATATTTTGCAGAGAAGAACAGGGTAAAGGGAGCTGGGGTTGGCTGAAATGGTGAGATCTAGGGAGAGAGAATCGGGCGGTGCCGGAGATTAAATTTTGTGGGCTGATTATGTTGACTTTTACTAAATTAGTTCTTTTCCATTTTAACATGTTTTACAAAATCTCATAATTATATAATTATATTGTATTTTATTAATTATTAATTATTTATTATTAATTATTATTATTAATTATTTTATTATTAATTATTATTATTATTATTAATTAATTAACCTTATATACTAAAAGTGGCTAGAAATTGTAATTTTAGTTATAACTTATTGTAGTTTTTAGTTTATTTTCACATTACAAACGGTCCCTCAAATTCATCTATATTTTTACAACGGTTCCTCAAATTTACACTTTTTAAGGGGTAACAAGTGTAAATATATAATTTAACTAAAATATAATAAACTAATTTCACCCGAATTTATAACGGGACATATCTTATCGCTGGGTGCGAGTTAAAGTGGCTAGAAATTTGTGTAGTTTTAGTTATAGCTTATTGTAGTTTTTAGTTTATGTTCACATTACAAACGGTCCCTCAAGTTCATCTATATTTCTACAACGGTCCCTCAAGTTCATCTATATTTCTACAACGGTCCCTCAAGTTCATCTATATTTCTACAACGGTCCCTCAAGTTTACACGTTTTAAGGGGTAACAAGTGTAAATATATAATTTAATTAAAATAGAAGAAACTAATTTCACCCGAATTTATAACGGGTCATATCTTCTCGCTGGGTGCAAGTTAAATTTTTCAGAGACCACCGTTCAACTCGAAAAAATCTTACGAACCCAACGGGACTAACTGTACGCGAAACGGACACTTCTCAAAAAACGCTAAATACAACGACAACCTGTATCTTCCCGCTCGGCACGAGTTAAATTTTTTCGACGGCAGCGAGAGACTCGAAATAATTTTATGAACAAAACGACACTAACTACGTTCGAAACGGACACTTTTTTAAAAAATGTTAAACACGACGACAGCTCGTATCTTCCTGCTCGCCGCGAGTTAAATTTTTTCGCCAGCACCGTTAGGCTCGAAATAATTTTATCAACAAAACGAAACTAACTACGTTCGAACCGGACAGATTTTAAAAACACTAAAGACGACGACACCAACAACGACGCATAACAGATGGCCCGTTTCACTTTTGTAAATAAAACTTTGTTAAATATGAATACGCCTGCCGAAAGCACCCGCCGCATCGCGCGGGCCGGTCCGGACTAGTTTTTTCTATATTCTACGGTATAATCTTTTATTTTAAATATATAGTTTTTTTCTTATATATAAAAAATTTTAGACGTGAAAGAATTAACATTATTATTTTTATCTATTTATTAAAGTGAATTAATAATTTGAAACAACTCAAAATAAAATAATGAACCATCAATATAGACCGAGTGATTAGTAAATTAGAGTATGAGCCACTTACATCATTTTTAAAATTGGCGTGACCAACCAATTTAACCACCATGGCGCAGTGACATGACGGTGTCGAAATTTTGCTTGTGCGATCGGAGCATCATGATGAAGGAGTAGCGTGAAGATGGACGTGTAGTTTTTTACTCATTTACCCATTTTCTACCGTTACAAAAATAGAACAAATAAAAAAAGTTAAGTCCCAAAGGTTGCGAAGCATAATTCTTTAAATTTTGATAATAAATTTAATATTATTAAATATAAACTTTTTACCTATAAGTAACTCATTTATTTTGACACAAAATTTTTACACAAATTATAAATTCTCATCACTCTCTCTACATTTATCAACCATCTGATAACCATGTCAAACCAAAATCAAATTCTCAATCCTAATTAGTTCGGTTCTTCCAATCTATACAATTTCGAGCTACCAATATGCCCAGTTCATCCTCAAATTCCTCGCAAATATTCAAGGTGATCGACCTATGCCAATTTCCCATCTCAAAATCTTCTTCAAGATTATAATAACACTCAAAATCAATAATTTCTTAGCCAATTTTTACAATCACAACAACAATTTCCACACCAACAACCATTTCAACGACAATATACACAACAACAATTCTCACAATTCGCGCAAGCGAACATTAAATTGTTTCATCTTCCTTTTACTCAATATTTTTCACTAACCTCAACAAAATTTTACACGTCTACAAGACGAAGAAGTGGAATAAATTCATGACGAAAAGCAACAACAAATACGGATTCGAAAGGATCATTGAAGAAAAGGAAAAGGAGTTGCGAAAAAACCACAACATATAAAATTGTGGACACCAAAAGAAAAAAATTGGTTGGCGACGTGTTGGATTGATTCTTCGGAAGATGGAGTTCATGGTAATTAACAAAAAGATTCGACTTTTTAGAGTGTAGTTTGTGAAAAGTTCAACGATAATGATTTCGGTTGGTTACGAGGAGACGATCAATTAAGCGAAAAATGGCGTCATATGGATAAGGCGTGCAAAGATTTCAACACCCTATAAGAAGAACGTAGCCCAAGACTTAGCGGTTGAAACGAGCAAGATATATATGACACGATGGTGCAAAGATTGGAGAAAAGAAACAAGGGTATCGATGTTATCATCGCAGAAGAACGTACACGATAGGCAATTGAAGTCATCAAATTATTTAAACTTAATATTTACGATATTGTGGATTTGCGTAAAAGGAAACAGGCTTTGAATTTCAAGAACAGGATGGTCGAACGATACAAAGACTATATCAAAATTTCTAGCGAGGAGTAATTTTAGTGTTTTATTATTTACGTATGTTTTAAGTTTTAAGAGTTTTAATTATTGAAGCTTTTAATTCTTAGTACTAATTTTTAATTTTTAGGACTTTTAAATTATTGTAAATTTTTAATTATAGGACGTTTTAATAATCAATTGTCTTTAGATTTATAAAAAATTTGGGTTATAAATCACGCCATCACCATTAAGACCATATTAAACGCAAAATGATGTGGCAAATGTCACAAAAATTACGTCACAATGCTGCGTTATATAACAGAAATGAGGATGGCGCGTTGGGAGCTTCATGGGAAGAGGTGTAGCGTGTATGGGATGCATATCGAATAAGAAACAGACACGTCACTCAACAATTGAAATATCAAACTGTTATATAGCCGTTAATAATTTATTAAGAAAAAGTATTATTTCCCTATAAATATACCATTTCACTCATCATTTTTACACACAATTCTCTCATTATTTCTATACTTCTCATAATCAATTTTCATAATGCTATCTTTGTTCAAAATTTTCGATACTGTGGATTCGGATTAGGAATACGAATTGAATCTTTTGCGAACATATGCCGAAGAATTAGATTGAGAAGATGGTGAAAGTTCTACTCAACGAATTCCACAGGTTCGAGGTTACATGCATATAGATCGTGAAGGTGCTGGCGAACGATTATATGTAGACTACTGTGACGACCCGGAAAAAAATTTCGACTAATTTTGAACCAAACTCACGATACGATTTCATAATTTTGACGCGATAAGAAAAGTCTGTAAGGTTGAGTCTCAAAAATTTTGAACTATTCTCATACATTCAAATGACCTTCGACCATTTCCGATGATTCACGAACAACTAGTTGTAAATAGATATGTGTGTGTATATATATATATAAATAATAATTGGAAGTATAATTTGAAATATTAAATGTTGTTTGAAGCGACCCGTCCTAATCTATAAGGACGAATACAATAACATATGATTACATCGCGAGGTATTTGACCTCTATATGATACATTTTACAAACATTGCATTCGTTTTTAAAAGACAAACTTTCATTTCATCGTAAGTTGACAGGCATGCATACCATTTCATAATATATCTAAACTATAAATGACTTGATAATATTCTTGATGAACTCAATGACTCGAATGCAACGTCTTTTGAAATATGTCATGAATGACTCCGTATAATATCTCTAAGATGAGCAAATGCACAGTAGAAGATTTCTTTCGTACCTGAAAATAAACATGCTTTCAAGTGTCAACAAAAAAGGTTGGTGAGTTCATTAGTTTATCATAAATAATCATTTCATAATTTTAATAGACCACAAGATTTCATATTTCCATTTCTCATAAACATACGTCCCATGCATAGAGACAAAAATTATTCATATGGTGAAAACCTGGTAACCGACCTTAACAAGATGCATATAGAATATCCCCATCATTCCGAAACTCCCTTCGGACATGATAAATTCGAAGTACTAAAGCATCCGGTACTTTGGATGGGGCTTGTTGGGCCCAATAGATCTATCTTTAAGATTCGCGTCAATTAGGGTGTATGTTCCCTAATTCTTAGATTACCAGACTAAAAAGGGGCATATTCGATTTCGATCATTCAACCATATAATGTAGTTTCAATTACTTGTGTCTATTTCGTAAAACAGTTATAAAAGCAGTGCATGTATTCTCAGTCCCAAAAATATATATTGCAAAAGCATTTAAAAAGGGAGCAAATGAAACTCACAATACTGTATTTTGTAATAAAAATACATATGACGAAACTAAACAATGCAGGGTTGGCCTCGGATTTACGAACCTATATTATTCATTTATATATTAAAACGTATACTGGAAATCACAAAATTTTCATTTGTTAATATATGTTATTTATGTAATTATAGTTATATAAAATTTATACTAAATTTCATTTAAAATTATATATTTACATTGTATTTCAAGTTATATGTTATATATATTTATTTTGTATATATATCTAAAATGATAATTATGGTTATATTAGTATCAATATATATTTAGTATCATATAAAAATAAACTTAGTTTGTTATATGTAACTATATATATATATATATATATATATATATATATATATATATATATATATATATATATATATATATATATATATATATATATAATGATAATTTGTTTCTCATATAGTTATATGGAATATCAATATAATTATAATATATAATAATAAGTGTGTTTTTATGTACAAAAATATTTATTTGTTAAAAATGATAGTTTTGATATTAATGTTTTACTAGTGATAATAATAATAACTTTATTAATAATAATAATATTTATAATAATAATGATATTGTTATTAATGATACTTATGTTAATAATAATCATAATAATCTTAATAACTATAACAATGATATTAATACTAGTATTAATGAAAATAATAAAGTTAATTCCAATACTAATGTGACGACCCGGAAATTTTCGACTAAATTTAAACTTTATCTTTATATTATTCTGACACGATAAGCAATGTTTGTTAAGTTAAATCTCAAGGATTTTAAACTATGTTTATACATTCATTTAAACCTCGACCAAATTCCAATGATTCACGAACCATTAAATGAACATATATGAATATGTATGTATATGTGTATATGTTATAAATTGAAAATGTCAACAAAGTATTTAAACGTATAATGCTTTATATGAACGTATATGTTTCAATACGATTATCGACGAAATTAAAAAAATATATTAAATGATTGAATTATCAGAAACATTAAATTATGATTACAAGTCTCTGTTGAGAGGTCCACTATGATTTGAGAAAATCTATTCCTCTTAACGATATTCGGAATAATTTGTAAAGCTATTTAAAAATAAAAATAAAAAGTGTCATTTACGAAAGTTAGACAAAAGCTAGTGGAGAATTGGTTTCCATAATATTCTATTAATCTATTTTCAAACGTACAAAAACGTTTTCAGTTTAAAAAGAACTTTATTATTAAAACGTATATAACTTTTATAAATATCTAGAATCACTTTTGACAACTCATTACTTAACCAGTATAATAAATATAACGATATTTATATTTTATTTCATTAAATATATATAACGATTTAAATTAATATTATATATATTTATACGCGTATTATACATACATAGTTTTTATACTTTTACTATACTTTAACTTTACCTTCACTTTACTTTTACTTTACTTTAACTTTAATAATTCACTTTAATAATTCATACTTTAATAATTCACTTTAATAATTCATACTTTAATAATTCACTTTAATAATTCATACTTTAATAATTCACTTTAATAATTCATACTTTAATAATTCACTTTAATAATTCACTTTAATAATTCAAAAATCTATTATAAATAGAATTCAATAGGTTTCATTATTTTATAGAAATTTGAAAATATATTTCTCTAAACTCTCTCAATCGATTTATATATATATATATATATATATATATATATATATATATATATATATATATATATATATATATATATATATATATATATATATATATATATATATATATATATATTTGCTCTGTATTATTTCAAGATATTATTAGTATACATAAAATATTACGACGGAGTGATGTCCGAGTGATTTCAAAATAGTTTTTTGAATGAGTCGAAGCTAAGGAAATTATGGGTTATAGCTATGGAGGTGATGGGTATGGTTCATGGGTATGCTCATGAGGTCAATCTAGTGTTTATCATCTCCGTTGCGTCTACTTACTTTCCTGCAATATTGAATCTTAATATTGATACGTGAGTACTCATAACTTAACTTTTATATATCAATAGTGTATCCCTGACTAGTGCTCGAGTATATAAGATTATGCATGCTTGTACATTCGATATTGTCCTTGGATAGGTTTATTGAATCCTGAATTAGATATATATACTACTGAGATAGGGTATATGATATGCATGTCATTGGAAAGCTAGAGAGAAATTAAGAACTTTTCATTTAGATATCGAATGGTTTCGATGAACGGATTAGAAGTTATAGTCAACTGAATTTTAGTATTATTGTTAAAATGATTATTATTACTATCGTCGTTATTATTTTAATAGAAATATCATTGTTATTATAAAATATCATTATTACTATTACGTTAGTATTATCATTTTATCATAATACCATTTTTAGTAAATATAAATATTGTTATTTTTTATAGAATAATAATAATTATTATTACAAAATAATACAACTTTTACTTATTATTATTATGATCAATATTATTTTATCAAATAAATAGGGGATACAAAGATATTTTTCACCACGCATAATATAATTACATTAATAATACTTACCACTATAGTTTTACGATATTAAGTGAACTTTATAAATTTTACTACTTAAGATATATAAAAGTATATTTTATCATATATAAACGTTAATATAAATTTTTATTAATAAATGACTTTTATTATTATAAAATCTAATAAATATATTTAAATATATAAAACGACTATAGTTAAGTTATATAATAAACACGTATAAATTTTAGAAGTTATTTTGGGTCAAGTTGACTTTTGTTGACTTTTGCATATTAGTCTCGAGCATTAGGATTGTGGTACACTATGACTTGACCAAAAATTGTTAGACAAATATTGACCAATATATAAATATATATAATTAATATAGGTTCGTGAATCCGAGGCCAACCTTGCACTTGTTAAATGACGTTATATGTATTTTTACTACGAAATACAGTATGGTGAGTTTCATTTGCTCCCTTTTATATATATTTTTGGGACTGAGAATACATGCGCTGTTTTTATAAATGTTTTACGAAATAGGCACAAGTACTAAAACTAATTCTACGTGGGTTTAAACCAGAAATATACCCTTAGCTTGGCAACATTAAACTACTTGTCTATGTACGGTAGGCGTGAATCCTAAACATAGATCTATTGGGTCTGACAAACCCCATCCAGACTATGGGATTCTTTAGTACTTCGAGGTTATTTTAAACACACCTGATCTGGTGTACTTCAGAGGGTAAAACATGAACGTTAAGGCTTGTTACCGGGTGCCTACAACTTATAGAATACTTTTATACACTTGCGAGTGTACATATATTTATAAACGGAAATCTTGTGATCTATTAATATATTGAAATGATTGTTATGATAAACCTATGAACTCACCAACCTTTTGGTTGACACTTTAAAGCATGTTTATTCTCAGGTATTAAAGAAATCTTCCGCTGTGCATTAGCTCATTTTAAGGATATTACTTGGAGTCATTCATGGCATATTTTGAAAGACGTTGCATTCGAGTCATTGAGTTCATCAAGATTATTATTATGTCAATTATAGTTGGATGTATTATGAAATAGTGTGCATTCCATCAACTTTCGTTGTAAAGAAAGTTTGTTTTTTAAAACGAATGCAATGTTTGTAAAATGTATCATATAGAGGTCAAATACCTCGCGATGTAATCAACTATTGTGAATCGTTTATAATGTATATGAACTGGTCCTTTCAGTTGGTATCAGAGCGGTGGTCTTAGCAAACCAGGTCTGCATTAGTGTGTCTAACTGATAGTCGTTAGGATGCACTAGTGAGTCTGGACTTCGACCGTGTCTGCATGTCAAAAGTTTTGCTTATCATTTTTGTCGGAAATTGCCTGCTTATCATTCTTAGTCTAGACACGTCTTACTGCATTGATTGCATGAATAGTGTATAGACAAAATTCATATCTTAGCGTATCTGCTAATTCATATCTTAGCGTATCTGTTACTGTAAACTTTGCCTGACATATCCCGTAAATTCCTCCGTAATCTACGAAATCTTTTGCGCTATATATATAGATATTCTATGTAATTAGAATACCACCCGATAGCCGAAAAATCATTTCATATCGAAAAATCCTTTATTCAATCGAACGAAATGGAATTCGTCATTAGTTCAAGTCCCTTGAATTCCGATATGGAATCCCACTCAAGCTTCGAAACCAGTGTGACCGGAATGGATCAACCAATTAGCCATTATCTATTCTGGATGAATTGGGGATAGGTTTGTAGCCTCCTCAATAACTGGAGACAAGAAGAAGGTGATCCCTTCCATCCACCACATTGACCTCTTGGCGATGAACCTGAAGCACTTACCGGCGAACCGGTCCGAAACACCATTTTCTCTCTCATTTCCAGAGTATCTCGTCACGATTATATACTACATCAAATTCTAGATTTTATTTATTCTCTCGTTCGAACCGACAATCACCCCGGTGTAATAGAAGAAGTCAACGCGCTTCGCGCTCGAGTAGTGGCTTTAGAGAATATGGTGCAAGGGTTACAAACACCAACAAATAACGAAGTATTAATTCACAATTTCAATTTTATTGAATAAATACTCCATAAAAGTTATGTAATTTCTAAAGTCTTTAGGGATTATTCAGTTCTAGTTTCAACCATAAATCAAATTAGTTTAATTTAATATTAACTTATTAAATCTATGTTACATCTGAAGAAAATATGCACATATATATTTTCATAAAGACTGTAATAAAATTCTGTTGTACAAAATATTAATTGTGAAATTTTTTTTAACGGGTAGGTAATACCCGAGAGATATATAAATTCACAATTAATATGCTACATTTTTCGAATCTGATTAAGCAAATTATTAACTATACTCCCAAAATCTCACAACAATATACATTCTTGTATAGTAATCAAAACAACCATTCTCACCCAAATTTGATTACGCATTCTGATTTTGACAAATCAAAATCCAAGTCATGATTTAACAGAAGACATCACTCTTAGATTCCTACATCTTTCAAAGCTATACTTTGACTTCAAAACTATGTTAGAACATCATATGTATATTAACGATTACAAACTGTGTTCAAACTCTCCGAAGTTTTCGAAGACACTTCAAACAATGAACAATCGAGATGATGATCCAACCACATATTACCCACATTTATGTACCTAAAAAGCTCTCGAAGCCAATGTCATAGTTCGATGCGTATTCGTGTCAGACCCTTTGGCGTTTATTAGCTAAAATGCTTTTCAATTCCTTTTCAAAGTAGACAGTTTTGTCACAGCTCCAGCAAGTCAACTTCGACTTTTCAGTCGGACTAGTCTTATTATAACCTCGATAGATACATTGCCCTTTCGTCATCGTTACTGGGGACCTTTCATATCTCGCCACCTTAGCAATAAACTTACCAACAACTTCAATTATCTTTGACTTTTCGAAAAATCATTATATTTATTGAAATCACATCATTTACTCATTCGCATCTTGTAACGAGAATTGTCATACGAATCATCGAAAAACAGTAACCATTATTTTGAAATCTCGCAGCATGTCTATGCCAACAGTTATATGTGTACGTAAAATGTCTATCTCCTGGACTTACATACTTTGAATGTGAAGTTCTGAAAAATATTTTGAACTGCAAACTAGTTCTTGAAATGGTGACGAATCATCAAAAACTGTAAACAATCTTAACAGTAAAAAGTTTGATGACAAAGAATAGTAAGGTGGTAAAGCTGGGAAAAAAAGAAGGTTTGGAACTGGAAAACGGATTGAACAGACTATGAAGGAGGCTGTGGACAAATCACAAAGACTAAATCTACCTTCAAAGAATCCAAATGATTCAGTGCCTGCTAAAGTCATTAACGAATACCTTACTCTTTATTCTAAACCTTTACAGACAAATCTTCATCATCATCCATCAATATTAGAAATTCTAAGATATTATCATATCTTTCATTATAAATATCCGCGATATTTCTGAAGATATTTTCACAACTAATCTTATCTAAAGTCATTTATCTCTTTGCACTATCAGTGTTACATCATATAAGAAACTATTAGTTTCTATGTTCTTTAAACTTTCGAGTTTAAATTATGAATGTTTTGAAGTAGTGTTGCGAACTGAAGCATGAGTTAGTATAATATAATGACACTTGATCAACGTGATTATATTACAGTAAGTCATGCTGAGTTTCTAATGGGACATGACGATTCACAGACCATGCCATCATCATGTTCCATGTTACACGACTCTTGTATTCTATTTAATCTCTAAAAATATCAAGAATATATTTTCTTGATGATTCGGTCTTTTCAGGATATTCTGGTAAATTAACAAATCAAGATCGTGCCATTACCATTTCCTTCTTAGAACATTAACTATGTTCATTCTGAAATTCATATCTGCGAATACTGGACCATTACAAACGTTGCTTAATCGCAAGAAGAAGAAACGAAAGGACAAAACTCCAAAATAGAAATTGGAGTATAAATCGCAGCAAATAGAAGGGAGTATTAACTATGGATGTCAATGATTATAGAAGACAAAAGCAGGGGCTTTGAAATATAAGGGAAGATATAAAACCCAACAACCACCCAAAAATTATAAACCGTATATATCGATGCATATAGCAATATAAAGACACGAAAGAACTAAAAACACTATAAAACCGAGAGTATAGTAGAAGTAAATAGATTCTTCCGGAGGCAGATGAAAAAGAAGAATGACAGATATGAAAGTGAGGAGTATATCGAGAATCAGTACTGGATGAAGCATATTGACAAATACTTTAAAATATGAGTTGAGGGAGAAAGAATAGAAGGTGTGAGTTGTAAGGAAACGAAGGAGGTGGATTTATAGTGAAATACCCTACAGAGAAATCAAGATGGATTATCGTATTAATTCGAAGAGAATCATAATCTCCTTAATCACCGAAGCATCAAATCCAACATAGATTACAAAGATTTTCTTTAAATTCGGAGATCAATTGTGATGACGTCAAAAGATATGACGAATCACTATAATCTTATTTCCTTCATTTATGATAACTTCCCTCATACGCTTTGAGTAATCGAATTATTTTATCCATACTTCTTAGACATGATAAAACTTCATAATCGTTACGTCATAATAACATTCTCATTGTTAGCCATAACGACCTCTATCAAATTTCGGGGACGAAATTTCTTTAACGGGTAGGTACTGTGACGACCCGAAAATTTCTGACTAAATTTAAACTTTATCTTTATATTATTCTGACACGATAAGTAATGTTTGCTAAGTTAAATCTCAAGGATTTTAAACTATGTTTATACATTCATTTAAACCTCGACCAAATTCCAATGATTCACGAACCATTAAATAAACATATATGAATATGTATGTATATGTGTATATGTTATAAATTGAAAATGTCAACAAAGTATTTAAACGTATAATGCTTTATATGAACGTATTTGTTTCAATATGATTATCGACGAAATTAAAAAAAATATATTAAATGATTGAATTATCAGAAACATTGAATTATGATTACAAGTCTCTGTTGAGAGGTCCACTATGATTTGAGAAAATCTATTCCTCTTAACGATATTCGGAATAATTTGTAAAGCTATTTATAAATAAAAATAAAAAGTGTCATTTACGAAAGTTAGACAAAAGCTAGTGGAGAATTGGTTTCCATAATATTCTATTAATCTATTTTCAAACGTACAAAAACGTTTTCAGTTTAAAAAGAACTTTATTATTAAAATGTATATAACTTTTATAAATATCTAGAATCACTTTTGACAACTCATTACTTAACCAGTATAATAAATATAACGATATTTATATTTTATTTCATTAAATATATATAACGATTTAAATTAATATTATATATATTTATACGCGTATTATACATACATAGTTTTTATACTTTTACTATACTTTAACTTTACCTTTACTTTACTTTTACTTTACTTTAACTTTAATAATTCACTTTAATAATTCATACTTTAATAATTCACTTTAATAATTCATACTTTAATAATTCAATTTAATAATTCATACTTTAATAATTCACTTTAATAATTCATAATTTAATAATTCACTTTAATAATTCATACTTTAATAATTCACTTTAATAATTCATACTTTAATAATTCACTTTAATAATTCATACTTTAATAATTTACTTTAATAATTCATACTTTAATAATTCACTTTAATAATTCAAAAATCTATTATAAATAGAATTCAATAGGTTTCATTATTTCATAGAAACTTGAAAATATATTTCTCTAAACTCTCTCAATCGATTTATATATATATATATATATATATATATATATATATATATATATATATATATATATATATATATATATATATATATATATATATATATATATATATTTGCTCTGTATTATTTCAAGATATTATTAGTATACATAAAATATTACGACGGAGTAATGTCCGAGTGATTTCAAAATAGTTTTTTGAATGAGTCGAAGCTAAGGAAATTATGGGTTATAGCTATGGAGGTGATGGGTATGGTTCATGGGTATGCTGATGAGGTCAATCTAGTGTTTATCATCTCTGTTGCGTCTACTTACTTTCCTGCAATATTGAAGCTCAATATTGATACGTGAGTACTCATAACTTAACTTTTATATATCTATAGTGTATCCCTGACTAGTACTCGAGTATATAGGATTATGCATGCTTGTACATTCGATATTGTCCTTAGATAGGTTTGTTGAATCCTGAATTAGATACATATGCTACTGAGATAGGGTATATGATATGCATGTCATTGGAAATTTAGCGAAAAATTAAGAACTTTTCATTTAGATATCGAATGGTTTCGATGAACGTATTAGAAGTTATAGTCAACTGAATTTTAGTATTATTGTTAAAATAATTATTATTACTATCGTCGTTATTATTTTAATAGAAATATCATTGTTATTATAAAATATCATTATTACTATTATGTTAGTATTATAATTTTATCATAATACCATTTTTAGTAAATATAAATATTGTTATTTTTATAGAATAATAATAATTATTATTACAAAATAATACAACTTTTACTTATTATTATTATGATCAATATTATTTTATCAAATAAATAGGGGATACAAAGATATTTTTCACCACGCGTAATATAATTACATTAATAATACTTACCACTATAGTTTTACGATATTAAGTGAACTTTATAAATTTTACTACTTAAGATATATAAAAGTATATTTTATCATATATAAACGTTAATATAAATTTTTATTAATAAATGACTTTTATTATTATAAAATCTAATAAATATATTTAAATATATAAAACGACTATAGTTAAGTTATATAATAAACACGTATAAATTTTAGAAGTCATTTTGGGTCAAGTTGACTTTTGTTGACTTTTGTATATTAGTCTCGAGCATTAGGATTGTGGTACACTATGACTTGACCAAAAATTGTTAGACAAATATTGACCAACATATAAATATATATAATTAATATAGGTTCGTGAATCTGAGGCCAACCTTGCACTTGTTACATGACGTTATATGTATTTTTACTACGAAATACAGTATGGTGAGTTTCATTTGCTCCCTTTTATATATATTTTTGGGACTGAGAATACATGCGCTGTTTTTATAAATGTTTTACGAAATAGGCACAAGTACTAAAACTAATTCTACGTGGGTTTAAACCAGAAATATACCCTTAGCTTGGTAACATTAAACTACTTGTCTATGTACGGTAGGCGCAAATCCTAAAGATAGATCTATTGGGCCTACAAACCCCATCCAGACTATGGGATGCTTTAGTACTTCGAGGTTATTTTAAACACACCTGATCTGGTGTACTTCAGAGGGTAAAACATGAACGTTAAGGCTTGTTACCGGGTGCCTACAACTTATAGAATACTTTTATACACTTGCGAGTGTACATATATTTATAAACGGAAATCTTGTGGTCTATTAATATATTGAAATGATTGTTATGATAAACCTATGAACTCATCAACCTTTTGGTTGACACTTTAAAGCATGTTTATTCTCAGGTATTAAAGAAATCTTCCGCTGTGCATTAGCTCATTTTAAGGATATTACTTAGAGTCATTCATGGCATATTTTGAAAGACGTTGCATTCGAGTCATTGAGTTCATCAAGATTATTATTATGTCAATTATAGTTGGATGTATTATGAAATGGTGTGCATGCCGTCAACTTTCGTTGTAAAGAAAGTTTGTCTTTTAAAACGAATGCAATGTTTGTAAAATGTATCATATAGAGGTCAAATACCTCGCGATGTAATCAACTATTGTGAATCGTTTATAATGTATATGAACGGGTCCTTTCAGTTGGTATCAGAGCGGTGGTCTTAGCGAACTAGGTCTGCATTAGTGTGTCTAACTGATAGTCATTAGGATGCACTAGTGAGTCTGGACTTAGACCGTGTCTGCATGTCAAAAGTTTTGCTTATCATTTTTGTCAGAAATTGCCTGCTTATCATTCTTAGTCTAGACACGTCTTACTGCATTGATTGCATGAAGAGTGTATAGACAAAATTCATATCTTAGCGTATCTGCTAATCCATATCTTAGCGTATCTGTTACTGTAAACTTTGCCTGACATATCCCGTAAATTCCTCCGTAATCTACGAAATCTTTTGCGCTATATATATAGATATTCTATGTAATTAGAATACCACCCGATAGCCGAAAAATCATTTCATATCGAAAAATCCTTTATTCAATCGAACGAAATGGAATTCGTCATTAGTTCAAGTCCCTCGAATTCCGATATGGAATCCCACTCAAGCTTCGAAAGCAGTGTGACCGGAATGGATCAACCAATTAGCCATCATCTATTCTGGATGAAATGGGGATAGGTTCGTAGCCTCCTCAATAATTGGAGACAAGAAGAAGGTGATCCCTTCCATCCACCACATTGCCCTCTTGGCGATGAACCTGAAGCACTTACCGGCGAACCGGTCCGAAACACCATTTTCTCTCTCATTTCCAGAGTATCTCGTCACGATTATATACTACATCAAATTCTAGATTTTATTTATCTGCTCGTTCGAACCGACAATCACCTCGGTGTAATAGAAGAAGTCAACGCGCTTCGCGCTCGAGTAGTGGCTTTAGAGAATATGGTGCAAGGGTTACAAACACCAACAAATAACGAAGTATTAATTCATAATTTCAATTTTATTGAATAAATACTCCGTAAAAGTTATGTAATTTCTAAAGTCTTTAGGGATTATTCAGTTCTAGTTTCAACCATAAATCAAATGAGTTTAATTTAATATTAACTTATTAAATCTATGTTACATCTGAAGAAAATATGCACATATATATTTTCATAAAGACTGTAATAAAATTCTGTTGTACAAAATATTAATTGTGAAATTTTTTTTTAACGGGTAGGTATTATCCGAGAGATATATAAATTCACAATTAATATGCTACATTTTTCGAATCTGATTAAGCAAATTATTAACTATACTCCCAAAATCTCACAACAATATACATTCTTGTATAGTAATCAAAACAACCATTCTCACCCAAATTTGATTACGCATTCTGATTTTGACAAATCAAAATCCAAGTCATGATTTAACAGAAGACATCACTCTTAGATTCATACATCTTTCAAAGCTATACTTTGACTTCAAAACTGTGTTAGAACATCATATGTATATTAACGATTACAAACTGTGTTCAAACTCTCCGAAGTTTTCGAAGACACTTCAAACAATGAACAATCGAGATGATGATCCAACCACATATTACCCACATTTATGTACCTAAAAAGCTCTCGAAGCCAAAGTCATAGTTTGACGCGTATTCGTGTCAGACCCTTTGGCGTTTATTAGCTAAAATGACTTTTCAATTCCTTTTCAAAGTAGACAGTTTTGTCACAGCTCCAG
Organism: Rutidosis leptorrhynchoides; assembly: GCF_046630445.1. NCBI lineage: Eukaryota > Viridiplantae > Streptophyta > Magnoliopsida > Asterales > Asteraceae > Rutidosis > Rutidosis leptorrhynchoides. Next base: position 372,544,302 of record NC_092338.1, read on the forward strand.
CAAGTCAACTTCAACTTTTCAGTCAGACTAGTCTTATTATAACCTCGATAGATACATTGCCCCTTCGTCATCGTTACTGGGGACCTTTCATATCTCGCCACCTTAGCAATAAACTTACCAACAACTTCAATTATCTTTGACTTTTCGAAAAATCATTATATTTATTGAAATCACATCATTTACTCATTCGCATCTTGTAACGAGAATTGTCATACGAATCATCAGAAAACAGTAACCAGTATTTTGAAATCTCGCAGCATGTCTACGCCAACAGTTATATGTGTACGTAAAACGTCTATCTCCTGGACTTACATACTTTGAATGTGAAGTTCTGAAAAATATTTTGAACTGCAAACTAGTTCTTGAAATGCTGACAAATCATCAAAAACTGTAAACAATCTTAACAGTAAAAAGTTTGATGACAAAGAATAGTAAGGTGGTAAAGCTGAGAAAAAGAGAAGGTTTGGAACTGGAAAACGGATTGAACAGACTATGAAGGAGGCTGTGGACAAATCACAAAGACTAAATCTACCTTCAAAGAATCCAAATGATTCAGTGCCTACTAAAGTCATTAACGAATACCTTACTCTTTATTCTAAACCTTTACAGACAAATCTTCATCATCATCCATCAATATTAGAAATTCTAAGATATTATCATATCTTTCATTATAAATATCCGCGATATTTCTGAAGATATTTTCACAACTAATCTTATCTAAAGTCATTTATCTCTTTGCGCTATCAGTGTTACATCATATAAGAACTATTAGTTTCTATGTTCTATAAACTTTCGAGTTTAAATTATGAATGTTTTAAAGTAGTGTTGGGAACTGAAGCATGAGTTAGTATAATATAATGACACTTGATCAACGTGATTATATTACAGTAAGTCATGCTGAGTTTCTAATGGGACTTGATGATTCACAGACCATGCCGTCATCATGTTCCATGTTGCACGACTCTTGTATTCTATTTAATCTCTAAAAATATCAAGAATATATTTTCTTGATGATTCGGTCTTTTCAGGATATTCTGGTAAATTAACAAATCAAGATCGTGCCATTACCATTTTCTTCTTAGAACATTAACTATGTTCATTCTGAAATTCATATCTGCGAATACTGGACCATTACAAACGTTGCTTAATCGCAAGAAGAAGAAACGAAAGGACAAAACTCCAAAATAGAAATTGGAGTATAAATCGCAGCAAATAGAAGGGAACATTAATTATGGATGTCAATGATTATAGAAGACAAAAGCAGGGGCTTTGAAATATAAGGGAAGATATAAAACCCAACAACCACCTAAAAATTATAAACCGTATATATCGATGCATATAGCAATATAAAGACACGAAAGAACTAAAAACACTATAAAACCGAGAGTATAGTAGAAGTAAATAGATTCTTCCGGAGGCAGATGAAAAAGAAGAATGACAGATATGAAAGTGAGGAGTATATCGAGAATCAGTATTGGATGAAGCATATTGACAAATACTTTAAAATATGAGTTGAGGGAGAAAGAATAGAAGGTGTGAGTTGTAAGAAAACGAAGGAGGTGAAATTATAGTGAAATACCCGACAGAGAAATCAAGATGGATTATCGTATTAATTCGAAGAGAATCATAATCTCCTTAATCACCGAAGCATCAAATCCAACATAGATTACAAAGATTTTCTTTAAATTCGAAGATCAATTGTGATGACGTCAAAAGATATGACGAATCACTATAATCTTATTTCCTTCATTTACGATAACTTCCCTCATACGCTTCGAGTAATCGAATTATTTTATCCATACTTCTTAGACATGATAAAACTTCATAATCGTTACATCATAATAACATTCTCATTGTTAGCCATAACGACCTCTATCAAATTTCGGGGACGAAATTTCTTTAACGGGTAGGTACTGTGACGACCCGGAAATTTCCGACTAAATTTAAACTTTATCTTTATATTATTCTGACACGATAAGCAATGTTTGTTAAGTTAAATCTCAAGGATTTTAAACTATGTTTATACATTCATTTAAACCTCGACCAAATTCCAATGATTTACGAACCATTAAATGAACATATATGAATATGTATGTATATGTGTATATGTTATAAATTGAAAATATCAACAAAGTATTTAAACGTATAATGCTTTATATGAACGTATTTGTTTCAATATGATTATCGACGAAATTAAAAAAATATATTAAATGATTGAATTATCAGAAACATTGAATTATGATTACAAGTCTCTGTTGAGAGGTCCACTATGATTTGAGAAAATCTATTCCTCTTAACGATATTCGGAATAATTTGTAAAGCTATTTATAAATAAAAATAAAAAGTGTCATTTACGAAAGTTAGACAAAAGCTAGTGGAGAATTGGTTTCCATAATATTCTATTAATCTATTTTCAAACGTACAAAAACGTTTTCAGTTTAAAAAGAACTTTATTATTAAAACGTATATAACTTTTATAAATATCTAGAATCACTTTTGACAACTCATTACTTAACCAGTGTAATAAATATAACGATATTTATATTTTATTTCATTAAATATATATAACGATTTAAATTAATATTATATATATTTATACGCGTATTATACATGCATAGTTTTTATACTTTTACTATACTTTAACTTTATCTTTACTTTACTTTTACTTTACTTTAACTTTAATAATTCACTTTAATAATTCATACTTTAATAATTCACTTTAATAATTCATACTTTAATAATTCACTTTAATAATTCATACTTTAATAATTTACTTTAATAATTCATACTTTAATAATTCACTTTAATAATTCATACTTTAATAATTAATACTTTAATAATTCATACTTTAATAATTTACTTTAATAATTCATACTTTAATAATTCACTTTAAATGACTTATTATTATTATAAAATCTAATAAATATATTTAAATATATAAAACGACTATAGTTAAGTTATATAATAAACACGTATAAATTTTAGAAGTCATTTTGGGTCAAGTTGACTTTTGTTGACTTTTGCATATTAGTCTCGAGCATTAGGATTGTGGTACACTATGACTTGACCAAAAATTGTTAGACAAACATTGACCAACATATAAAAATATATAATTAATATAGGTTCGTGAATCCGAGGCCAACCTTGAACTTTTAAATGATGTTATATGTATTTTTACTACGAAATACAGTATGGTGAGTTTCATTTGCTCCCTTTTATATATATTTTTGGGACTGAGAATACATGCGCTGTTTTTATAAATGTTTTACGAAATAGGCACAAGTACTAAAACTAATTCTACGTGGGTTTAAACCAGAAATATACCCTTAGCTTGGTAACATTAAACTACTTGTCTATGTACGGTAGGCGCGAATCCTAAAGATAGATCTATTGGGCCTGACAAACCCCATCCAGACTATGGGATGCTTTAGTACTTCGAGGTTATTTTAAACACACCTGATCTGGTGTACTTCAGAGGGTAAAACATGAATGTTAAGGCTTGTTACCGGGTGCCTACAACTTATATAATACTTTTATACACTTGCGAGTGTACATATATTTATAAACGGAAATCTTGTGGTCTATTAATATATTGAAATGATTGTTATGATAAACCTATGAACTCACCAACCTTTTGGTTGACACTTTAAAGCATGTTTATTCTCAGGTATTAAAGAAATCTTCCGCTGTACATTAGCTCATTTTAAAGATATTACTTGGAGTCATTCATGGCATATTTTGAAAGACGTTGCATTCGAGTCATTGAGTTCATCAAGATTATTATTATGTCAATTATAGTTGGATGTATTATGAAATGGTGTGCATGCCGTCAACTTTCATTGTAAAGAAAGTTTGTTTTTTAAAACGAATGCAATGTTTGTAAAATGTATCATATAGAGGTCAAATACCTCGCGATGTAATCAACTATTGTGAATCGTTTATAATGTATAGGAACGGGTCCTTTCAACTAATGTTAGTAATAATAATAACAATACTTTTATTGGTCATTTTAATACTAATGATAATAATTTTAATAGTAATAATAATAATTTATATTTTTTGATATTAACTTTAATCATCATGTTAATAATAATATTAATAAGGGTGTTTAGACGATAATTCTAATACTAATAATAATAATAATAATAATAATACTTAGTAATAACAATAGTATTAATAACATTAATTATATTAGCGATGATAATAGTCGTATAATTAGTAATATTTATAATTTATATCATAATAATAATTATTTACAATGATAATAATAATAATAATAATAATAATAATAATAATAATAATAATAATAATAATAATAATAATAATAATAATAAAAGTCATAAAACTACCTTTAAAAGCCCTTTTTAAAAAAAACGCCCCAAGCCGGGCTCGAACCCGTGACCACTCGCTCACCCACACCAACACCTGTAGCGACCCCGACAAATCGTCAAGTGACGGCGTCGGCTACGTGGGTCCCATTACCTGATTATAAGTCTTTAAGATAATGCTTGACCAAAATATATCGCCTTCATTTCAAAATAAAGATTGTTTTCAAAGTTTACAAGAATTGTTCAGCCAAAAGTTAAGTTACAACGTTATAAGTACGATTGAAATCTAGGCGACACGGTTTAAAGTAAAGTCAAAAGACGCTCCATGAAATGCATGTATACTCGACGTCGGATGCAAGTATCAAATAGTAAGCGGAAGCATGTTTCACATATCGTGCAAGACCTGAGAAAAACATAGAAATCTGTCAACGAAAACGTTGGTGAAATCATAGGTTTAAGTAAGTAAGTACAAGTGAACCACAAGATTTGCATCAATGAAATAATAGTAATACATTCCAAAAGTTTGTTTCACGAGCACCCAATTATCAAAGCTTAACATTCCATCCATTGTATACCCCATCCATAGTGCTAGAACAAACACTGATTCTCGAAAATATATTTCATCCGTAGACGGTAGCGAACCGTCAAGGATGAGGGTTGTCAACCCATATGGCCATATAACATAAGTTCTCGCTTACACCCGGCAAGTGTAACTAATGATAATCGAATTGAGGATTTTTGTTCTAAACTCGTATGTAGAATGTTTGTTTTCCCGTTCTTGTGTTCACTTAGTTCAAAAGAATCGTTTATGTTTTCTCATCCCAAATATAAGTTCAAAAAGAGTAAAAGTGGGACTATGATCTCACCTTGAGTGCAAGAGTTAATAAAGTACTTCAACAAGTAAACGCGTGCAAAGACAAGGCTAGTCTTGACCTAAACATATAGGTTATATCAATAACGGTAAACGCAAACGGTCAAAGATGTTCAATTAGTCCTATGGCTCGTTACGACTCGATTATATTAACATGTGAATCAACTAGTCAAGTTTCATGCAAGATACAAGTAAATAATCATGTTAGAAAGGTTGCATAAGTATTTGGTTAAGTTTGACAAAAAGTCAAACTTGGTCGGGTCAAAGTCAACGGAAAAGTCAACATGGTCGGGTCGGGTCTCGGACAAATTTTCTATGCTAGTTATTCATATATAAGCATGTTAAAACAAGTTGAAAGTGAATTGGAGGTCTAGAACATCCCAAACATTTTTCGTGAAACGACCAACCAAAACAGCCCCTGGCAGGCAAATGGGACGGCGTCCCAAATGCCTGGACGGCGTCCCAGTGTGAAAGGCTGGACGGCGTCCCAGGGTGTAGACGGCGTCCCACTTTAAAGACCTGGACGGCGTCCCAGGGTTTTAGACGGCGTCCAGAAGGCTTCCCAGGAACTGTTTTGCTGAAACACAAGTGCACGAACCAAAAACCAAACAATCACAATCTATTATCCGCAAACAATTAGAACAAGTATTTTATATCACCGGGAAGGTATTTTGACAAGGAAAACACCTAGACACAATTCATCAAGTAATTCAACACTTACACACCCCAAAACCGCATTTAAACGTTCATAATCAAAGTTCAAGTTCTAAATATGCATTTCATGATTCGGGCAACCGTTTTACATGTATGATATGCCGTTTCGAAGGTGATAAAACACACATTGCAACAAAACACTTAAAAACAATATCTCATAGCATTTGACGCATCAAAAGTTCATGTAAAGCTTATCAAACCCTAATCCAAGTTCACAAAATCACTAATCATGTTCTTGGAGTTTCCTTAATCAACCTATACATCAAAACGAAGCTAATGATACTAGTAACACTTTTAAAACATGCACTTTAACAATCTAACAACATTTGATCATCCAAAATCAAGGATTTAGGAAGTAATTTTCATATTGAACTAATTACACCAAAAACAACGAATCGAGCATACAAATTACATACACGACATCACAATGAGCCATAGACGCTAATTAACAACTTTGTAAGTCAAGAACACGAATTTAAAGAAATCTAGTGTTTTAGAAATGTTACCCAAATGAGATGAAGTTGGTACCAAAACGAAGAGGAAGTTGTAAGGAGCTCAAATATGTAATTTGTTTTGCAAAATACCCGCTAGATCATAAATGGATGATGAATCTTTGTGTTTGGAGTTAGAGAGAAAATGGAGGAAGTAATAAAATGGAGGAGGTGATAATGAAAGGGTGGAAAGGGTTTGACCCTTTGACCTAGTCAAAGGTTTGAACCCTTGGCAAGTTTGGTCCCTCAACTATGAATCGGGTGCGGGAATTAACCGAACGAATTATTTTAAATTTCACGGGAGTACGGGAGATATTAAATTCCGATAACGAGAATATTTAAAATGTTACTTAACAAAGGATACGAATCTAGATACGAAGGGTATTATTTAAAAAGAAAAAGACGGGCGTTAAAATAATTTAACGGAAAAATGCGGGATGTTACATTATCCACACCTAAAAAGAAATTTCGTCCCGAAATTTAGTTGGAAGTAGTAGTCGATATCTCTTACTCGAGACTTTACGTTGTCAATGATATGAATAAGTGAAAGTACGTTCTTGAGGGTTCTCATGAATTTGGATAGTCAGGGTTTTACGTTGCATTAAGGTTCGGTTTTTACGATCCCCGGTTTCAACTGGTTTTCCTATGAAGAGAAGTTTGTCATCGATAGTTGATGTATCCAGCAGGATTGCACGTTCCTGTTCCGCAGGACACGTTTCTAAGTTTGTTACACGAAATGTAGGGTAAACGGAAACTTAATTGAGTCGGAAGTTCTAAACGGTAGGGAGCGGTTCCAATACGCCCCAAGGTTTCAAAAGGGTTAACATGTTGCGGGTTTAACTTTCCCTGATTCCCGAAACGGATTACACCCTTCCAAGGTGCGGGTTCTCAATATTACACTGTTACTAACTTGGGATTCGAGAGGTTTACGTCGAATATCGGTATAGCCCCTTTGGCGACTACGGGTCGTCTTGAGTGAACGATCTTAAATGTTGTTTCTTGATGGAGTTCAGATTCGGTGATTTGCTTTGGTTAAATGAACAGGGGTATGACATTTGCGGTCATATAGGGTTTCGGAAGTGCTGCGTTAATATACGTGTGATAGCTGTCGTTGTAAGAGGAACTACTAAAGGTGACAACACCAGTTTGTAACATGTCTTTCCAAGATTGAATCGTACGTTTGCTCGGTTCGTCGGTTGTGGGAGATACGCGGTACATGTGTCTAAGCGGGTCTCCAAGGTTTCTTGTAAAACTAGAAGTGAAACGAGTATTTCGATACGGAATAATTGACAAAGATACACCGTGTTGGAATAGAATCTATTAAGATACGTTTGAACAAGTCAGTTGGGGTTCAAAAAATGTTCGTTAGGACTATTCACCCTCGTGGCGGATACTAATGTAATATGATGAATTTCTCTATCCATGGAGAAATGTTACAAGGAGTTCCCTTAAACGGAAGTGCGAGCGATAAAGATAGGAGTGAAACGAGGACTTAGAATAGGATGAGCTTACATCTCGAGGTTGCCATAACGTGCCTCTAGTTGTCAAAAAAAAAAAAAAAATGAAGTCTGAAAGAGAAACGAGATAGTACACGTAATTGTATAGTTCGGGGTTGAATAATGGTTGGACGATTATCAGTGACGCAAGGGCGTTAAGTCAAAGAAGAGTGAAGTATCGTTGGATTGTGTGTTATCTTAAATTCCAGTAATATTAAACGGTGACGGTGAAATAACAGAGGTAGGTAGTGTGGTACGGGATGACGAGAAAATTGATCGGATCCACAATTTAGTATTCGAATTCTTCGTGCAAAATAACGAATTTTAGTTAGGTTGATTGAATTTTTTTTTTTTTTTTTTTTTTTTTTTTTTTTTTTTGAGTCGAGAGAGTATGCCTTTCGGTGTTCAAGTAGAAATATTTCCATGTTTGAGTTCCATCTGTTGCTATACGATTTTTAACTAGAAATGTTGGTGCGAAGTATCACGCTCAAGGTGCGAACACGGAGAGGTTTAAAGTTTTCCTTAGTGAGTTAACGAGTTTAAAAGTCGTGTAACACGAGAAAAGTCAGAAATGAATCTTCGGTAATAACAGACGAGATCTAAGATTTTTACGAATACAAGTCCGAGTTGGTAGAGTTTCCTGATTACATGTGGCTTGATTTCGAGATTGATTGTAATGCCTTGACCATTAACATCATGGTCTAGAAAATTGGACTTCGTTCAACAGAAATTCTCACTCGGAGAATTTGGTATAGAGTTGCTCTTTTCTCAAAAGTTCGAGCGTAAGAAGGTGATGTTGTTCGTTTCCCTTCTTTACTTAAATAAGTTAAGATGTCATCCATAAATACGATAACAGCTTTGTCTAGATAAGTTGCATACGTGGTTTAGGAGGTTCAGGAACACGGACGGAGTCCTAAATAAATCAAACGGTACTAGGAGAGATTTACAACTAACGTTGCGAGTTCGGAAAAAATGGCTTAGGAGACATCGTCTCCCTTAACCCCCAATTGATGGTAACCGGAACGGAGGTCATTTTGGAATGCACACGGGATTCATGCAAGTAATCAGGTGGTCATGGATACGAGGAAGAGGGTATCGGTTTTCAACCGAAAATTATTTAGTTCACAATAATCTATACCTAGTTGTAGGGAAACAATTTCTCCTTAACGAATAGGTTCTGAGCTCCCTAGTTCTATAGGTGTCAAGTCAATATTCTTAACGTATATCCTCCGATAGAATTTATAGACACACAATATCTTTCCGTTGGTCGCTTAAATTGCCTAAGTAGTATCTAAGGGAAAAAGGTGGAATGTAATGAGTACAAGTCAAAGTCTTGGTTGTAAAACGTCTAGCGGTAATGGAATCGAATAAGTATGAAGTATACAGTTTGTTGTGAAGAAACGTACCCGTTATTAGTCCATCGTCGTTCCGGGCATCCTAGGTGTCGATGTTGAAAGTTTAACGGCGTGCGTTGGGGTTGATTTTCTTATTTGGACATTCATTCCTAAAATGACCCGTTTGGCCACATGCGTAGCAAGTGACTGACTTTTGTGTGTTGGGTCCCTTTCGAGGGACGGGGGTGGCACTTCCACAATGTTTGTCGATGTGACCACTTCCTTGGCGCCGGTGGCGAAACCTGCCACATCCTTCAAAGTGATGCTTGTGGCATTCGTTACAAAAAGGTAGTTTTCCGGCATACCCTTTCTTGTCGCCGGGGAAAAAGGGCTCTTTGGTGAAGTTGTTATTGTTGCGGTTGCTTGATTGGGAGGCTTCCCATGTTCTTTTGTTGTTACTCGGGTGGTTCTCGACCATTGGTGCCGGTGCTTCCATTTCATTCACCGTTTCTAAGGCTTGGCGGGCCATTGTTAAAGCCTCTTGTAGGTTAGTGGGTTGAGATGTCATTACCTTGTGTTGAATGCTCTTAGGGAGGCCATCCATGTAAAGTTCGACCCTTAGGGATTCGGGAGTCATGAGATTTGGACACATTGAGACTAGTTCGGTAAACCGTTGATTATAAGCTCCGAGGTCATTCCCGACCGTTCTTAAATTCCTTAGCCCTTGCTCGAGCCTTCGAGTCTCATCGCGCGGGAAGTATTCGGTGATCATTCTTTCTCTTAATTCGGTCCAAGAGAGTGTAAGGGCTTCATCGATACCCACTGATTGTACATACGTGTTCCACCATGAGAGAGCAATACCGGTGAAAGTGAGGGTGGAAAACTTGACCTTATCTTGGTCTCGACAACTGCTTGTGTTAAAAACGGTCTCCATTTGTTCAAACCATCGGGTGAGAGTAACCGGTCCTCCGGTTCCATCGAAAGTGGAAGGATTGTACTTCATGAAGTTCTTGTAGGAGCAACCTTCGTTTGAATTACCGGTTCCATGATTGTTGTTGTTAGAAAAGTGATCGGCCACGGCCGTACCCACGGCGGTGGTTATCATTCATTGAAGAGCTGGTTCTAGAGTTTCGAGAGGAGTATTGTGTTGACCTTGGTGAGCCATTGTTCCTTCATGACACAAGAATATCGTTGATTAGTATTCTTAACAATACTAACCGTGATATGGAATAAGGATATAGAGAAAATTTTTCCTTGACTCGCCTTAAATTCTTTATGTCATAATGTCGGAACGTCCATGTGAATCACCGTAATATAATCCCGGAAATTATATTACCCTGATTCTCATGTGCATTTAACATTACTTCATAAAGTCAAGGTGGCGCGTCAACAAAATTTATCAACGTAAGATCAAGATCGAATACGAGTTAGATATGATAGAAGAGTTCGAGTATAAATGCACAAATAGTCAAGTAATTCCTACTTCAGTCTATATGCCGGTTGTAGTCTAGATTCACCTATGTACCCTATGACTCGGGGTGGACACAAATGAACTCTAAATCCCTACAACCTGGCTCTGATACCACTTGTAGCGACCCCGACAAATCGTCAAGTGACGGCGTCGGCTACGTGGGTCCCATTACCTGATTATAAGTCTTTAAGATAATGCTTGACCAAAATATATCGCCTTCATTTCAAAATAAAGATTGTTTTCAAAGTTTACAAGAATTGTTCAGCCAAAAGTTAAGTTACAACGTTATAAGTACGATTGAAATCTAGGCGACACGGTTTAAAGTAAAGTCAAAAGACGCTCCATGAAATGCATGTATACTCGACGTCGGATGCAAGTATCAAATAGTAAGCGGAAGCATGTTTCACATATCGTGCAAGACCTGAGAAAAACATAGAAATCTGTCAACGAAAACGTTGGTGAAATCATAGGTTTAAGTAAGTAAGTACAAGTGAACCACAAGATTTGCATCAATGAAATAATAGTAATACATTCCAAAAGTTTGTTTCACGAGCACCCAATTATCAAAGCTTAACATTCCATCCATTGTATACCCCATCCATAGTGCTAGAACAAACACTGATTCTCGAAAATATATTTCATCCGTAGACGGTAGCGAACCGTCAAGGATGAGGGTTGTCAACCCATATGGCCATATAACATAAGTTCTCGCTTACACCCGGCAAGTGTAACTAATGATAATCGAATTGAGGATTTTTGTTCTAAACTCGTATGTAGAATGTTTGTTTTCCCGTTCTTGTGTTCACTTAGTTCAAAAGAATCGTTTATGTTTTCTCATCCCAAATATAAGTTCAAAAAGAGTAAAAGTGGGACTATGATCTCACCTTGAGTGCAAGAGTTAATAAAGTACTTCAACAAGTAAACGCGTGCAAAGACAAGGCTAGTCTTGACCTAAACATATAGGTTATATCAATAACGGTAAACGCAAACGGTCAAAGATGTTCAATTAGTCCTATGGCTCGTTACGACTCGATTATATTAACATGTGAATCAACTAGTCAAGTTTCATGCAAGATACAAGTAAATAATCATGTTAGAAAGGTTGCATAAGTATTTGGTTAAGTTTGACAAAAAGTCAAACTTGGTCGGGTCAAAGTCAACGGAAAAGTCAACATGGTCGGGTCGGGTCTCGGACAAATTTTCTATGCTAGTTATTCATATATAAGCATGTTAAAACAAGTTGAAAGTGAATTGGAGGTCTAGAACATCCCAAACATTTTTCGTGAAACGACCAACCAAAACAGCCCCTGGCAGGCAAATGGGACGGCGTCCCAAATGCCTGGACGGCGTCCCAGTGTGAAAGGCTGGACGGCGTCCCAGGGTGTAGACGGCGTCCCACTTTAAAGACCTGGACGGCGTCCCAGGGTTTTAGACGGCGTCCAGAAGGCTTCCCAGGAACTGTTTTGCTGAAACACAAGTGCACGAACCAAAAACCAAACAATCACAATCTATTATCCGCAAACAATTAGAAAAAGTATTTTATATCACCGGGAAGGTATTTTGACAAGGAAAACACCTAGACACAATTCATCAAGTAATTCAACACTTACACACCCCAAAACCGCATTTAAACGTTCATAATCAAAGTTCAAGTTCTAAATATGCATTTCATGATTCGGGCAACCGTTTTACATGTATGATATGCCGTTTCGAAGGTGATAAAACACACATTGCAACAAAACACTTAACAACAATATCTCATAGCATTTGACGCATCAAAAGTTCATGTAAAGCTTATCAAACCCTAATCCAAGTTCACAAAATCACTAATCATGTTCTTGGAGTTTCCTTAATCAACCTATACATCAAAACGAAGCTAATGATACTAGTAACACTTTTAAAACATGCACTTTAACAATCTAACAACATTTGATCATCCAAAATCAAGGATTTAGCAAGTAATTTTCATATTGAACTAATTACACCAAAAACAACGAATCGAGCATACAAATTACATACACGACATCACAATGAGCCATAGACGCTAATTAACAACTTTGTAAGTCAAGAACACGAATTTAAAGAAATCTAGTGTTTTAGAAATGTTACCCAAATGAGATGAAGTTGGTACCAAAACGAAGAGGAAGTTGTAAGGAGCTCAAATATGTAATTTGTTTTGCAAAATACCCGCTAGATCATAAATGGATGATGAATCTTTGTGTTTGGAGTTAGAGAGAAAATGGAGGAAGTAATAAAATGGAGGAGGTGATAATGAAAGGGTGGAAAGGGTTTGACCCTTTGACCTAGTCAAAGGTTTGAACCCTTGGCAAGTTTGGTCCCTCAACTATGAATCGGGTGCGGGAATTAACCGAACGAATTATTTTAAATTTCACGGGAGTACGGGAGATATTAAATTCCGATAACGAGAATATTTAAAATGTTACTTAACAAAGGATACGAATCTAGATACGAAGGGTATTATTTAAAAAGAAAAAGACGGGCGTTAAAATAATTTAACGGAAAAATGCGGGATGTTACAACACCCAACCGTCCAAGCTATGCTGTTTTTCTGAAATAACTAGCTCCTAAATTATATATGAACCGTATTTAACTGTTTCCATTTTTTTCCTTCTTCTTCCCCAACACAAATCGAACAGAGCTCCATTTTACAACCAGTGATTTGTTTTGATTGTTTTTGTATATGGAATAAATTACTACAGATTTTTATAAGTGACATCTTAAATTAACAATCGCGAAAGAAGAAAAAAATAAAAGGAAAAAGAACAGCGACTGCTGTTTACACTATTGGGAAAAAAATTGATTAAGAGATTAGGATCGTTTTAGTCAAAAGTTATAGCACAAAGTATGTTTTGAATCACTCATAAAAACTTTCCAAATCGTTAATTGAACCTTAAAACTAAACACGAACTTGAATTTGTTCAAAGAACGAATGTTGACTTTTTTACTCAAAAACTTTGACTCGAAAATTCTTGCTCATTTCTTCGAATTAGTTTTTGTAACTTTGAAGAAAGTTTCAAGCAATGAATTAGAACGTTTTTGCATTTTTACTTTTTGAATTAAGATTCAAATTTAAGATATGACCATAAAGTTGAAGAACAGGAAAGAAAAAAAAATGGTTTTTGTTTATGAGGGTTTCTTTTTGACTCTTCAATTAGCAGTAGTGGTTTCATATCGTGCAAGTGATCGATTATTATGCAACAACAATTATTGATTCCAGTTTTGTTTTGTGGTGATGACAGGATCAACCAAGACTCACGAGAAGGAGGAAGAACAAAACAAAAAAAAATTAATAAAGATGATGGTGATACCTACACACGCGTATATATATGTTATATATATTATGTTACTTTAATTTTTATTAATGAATATATTAATAATTGTAATATTGTTAATATTAATAAATATAATAATAATAATAAAACTAATAATAATAATAATAATGATATTAATAATGATAATAATTGTAATAGTAATAATAATAATAATACTGTTAATAATAACAAAAAAATATATACTAAAATTAATAATAAAAATAATAATGATATCAATGAAAATAATACTTAATACTAATGATAAAACTAATAAAAATTATAATACTATTAATAATCAAAATAATACTAATAATAGTAGTAATGATAAATATAAATAATGATAATAATAATTTTAAATAAAATGATAATTTTTATTGATAATAGTAAGAATAATCATAATAATTATAATTTTTCTACTAATCATAATAACAATGATACTAATAGTGAAATAATAATATTGATAATAATGTATCAATTTTCATATCTATGTGTCATAAATAATAATATTAATAATACTGATATTTATATTAGTATTAGTATTTATTTTAATAATAATGAAAGTGATATTAACACTATTAATAAAACAACTATATTTTAACTTGTAGTTAATTTAATGTATTAATAATATTTATAGTATATATTATATAATTGAATATTTAATACTTATACTTTTTAATATATTACAATTTACATATAATCAATAATTATGTATAGAAATCATATATATTCACACTACTATATATATAATTATGTTTTTAAATATCTTGTTTTATTATGTACTAAATATATCTAATATACAAATAAACTCAAAGTATACATTTAATACTTTGTTACGTTGACAACTTATGCTCGAAATCATCCATATTCGATATACTCTCTATATTAAATTAAACGGTTTTAAATAACAAGTTTTAATTATCCCAAGTTATCTTTCATAATAACTAAATCACATAATAGTTCATTAATATATTTAATTTATAATATGTAAGTATTTACATATATAATTATTTATATGTACATTTCAATTTTTAATTAAGGGTTCGTGAATCGTTGGGATTAGTCAAAGGGTAAACTGAATTCACATAAATAGTTCTGAAATTTTGAGACTCAACATTATAGACTTTGCTTATCGTGTCGAACTTATATAAAGATTAAGTTTAAATTTGATCAAAAATTTCCGGGTCGTCACATTGTTGTTATGAAATATGATATTATAATAATTATTATGTAAAAACATATCTATATATAAATAAAAGTATATTAAAAATAAATATTAAATAATTGTAATACTCGTTTGATGTTTCGATAGATATTAATCAGGTTAAAAACGAACTTATGTGATTTTAAAATAAACGGTGATCCGAAAATGAGTTCTATAAATTTTAGGCTACTAAAAATGTATTTAGGATCTAGTTATTAAATTTTAACACTTTTTTTATATTTTACCCAGAATCGAGAGGGACAGTTGATGTAATTTTTATTTAATAAATTAATGACCAAATTTTATACCATAATGACTGAAATAAATAAAGGAATTTAATTTAAAAATTTAGAAATTTTTGGAACACTTTTATCCACCACCGATTAACGATGGAGAACGAAATCTAGTTCGTGAAGGAAATAAAAACAACAGTAGCCTGGCGGCTATACTATTTGTGACTTATTAATTTGGATGCTACTATTTTTAGTCCCACCATCTTTGATCTATGATTTATATAATATACTTATAAAAATACAAAGGAGATAAATATATCTCGGGCATCATGTGATATCTTATTTTAAATTACTGTTGTTGTTTTGATTCACTTTTATATATACAAACGTGCATGATATAGACATACACACTATAACCTTTTTCTTTTAACATATTTTAATCAATTCATATCTATTTAAGATGTGCTACGGCTTTATGAAATTAACTAAAAAGAACACTACCTATTACTCTTTCGGGTTACTACACATCGAAGATCATCACCACCTTAGCCTCACATTTGACATCACCTTCAACTCTCATTAACCTATTGACTACAACCTGCTGCGTGTGTGTTCGGTTCTAGCCACCACTACACCACCTCACAACAGCACCATCCCATGTTCATCATTTTCTTCTCCAACCACAAAGCACCATGTGAAATCGCCACTATGGTTTGTAGCTGCTATGTTGTGTGTTGTCCGAGAAACAAACTGGAACACCATCAACTCATTCTCATTTTCTGTTCCGGTGTGAATACCCAAACAAAACCATCGAAACACCCATATGTATTGCAACTTCTGTCGTTATTCTTATAGTTCAAACAGTAGCTTTTGTTGCTGCTGTTACTTCTGTTCGACTTCGTGAACCACCAGAACATCACCACACCACCAAACTGTCACCTTGGTTACTTCATTCGTTCGCTTTGCTTCTACTGTACTGCTATGACTACTGCTCTCATCCACTTCTTGATAGTGACAACGGTAACAATGAATGATGATACTCGAGCTATATATTATATAGACGTCAATTCTGAAACATGGAATTTAACAAAAAAAAATAGAAATGAGTTGATAAAATGGTAACGTGGCAAAACAAGTTGGTGAGTGGGTATGGACTGTTGGGTCAAGAGGAATTTAATCACCACGGAATCTGAAACGAATAGACTTTTTATCCAAAGAAAATATTGGGCCCTTATCATACTCTTGCTTTGCTCAAACAAAACCACTTGTAAGTCACTACTACTATTATATATATTCGGTGTAGGTTAGTAAGAGTAGGGCAGTGATGACATGGCGATGTAAACATCAAAATTTTCGTTGCCTTATGCTTCTATAATTGGAGATCCTAAATCGAGCATATGACCGACACTATGCTATTTCTTTTTGATTTTTGGGGCCGTTCCTATATAAGCCCAATAACACACCTTTGAATTACAAACAACCCACACATATTTGGGCTTCTTGGGCTGCAGCTACTACAACTCCATACGCGATTTGGCTGTTTGAGTAAACCGGTGTAGCATCAGGAGGAAATCACGAAGGCTAGCCACCCACTTTCTTGAGCCATGGATCAATCCTACATAACATGATAATTATAAGCATGATGTTCGATAATAATGAAAAATGAAATGGATAATAGGTGATGATTTGATCATGAGGACATGATAATTAGATAATGATGACGTTGATGGTAGATGATGCATAACGATGGTGGTTATATTGTTATGATGTCGTGTATGATGTATGTTGATCAATAATGGTGATGACGAAGCTTGAATATCCTGGTGAGGTTACCCATGATGATATATGATATATGATATATAATATATGATATATGATAATGAATAATGATACTCGAAATAATAAGTTAATGATGATGACGATCGGCTAAGATATTGATGATCATTATTGATGATCATGAGGTTATGATTTATTTTGATGAACCGAAGACGTTTAGATTATTATCGGGACGTCGCGGGTTCAAACCCGGACTTGGGCATTTATTTTAAAAGGACTACTTCTTTGAGGTAGTATTACTATTACCGTTATTATTATTATTGTTGTTGTTGTTGTTGTTATTATTATTATTATTATTATTATTATTATTATTATTATTATTATTATTATTATTATTGTGACTAATATTATTATTATTATTATTATTATTATTATTATTATTTTTATTATTACTAATAAAATTATTTTTTTATTACTAAAATTATCATTTTTATTAAAGACTATCATTTTTGTTAAAAATATCATTTTTATTATTATTATTATCATTATTATTATTTTGACATTAATATTTTTATTTTAATATTATTATTATTATCATTTTTATTAATACTAGTATCATTATTATTATAATAACAATTGTTATTATTATTATTATAAAACGAAACAACTTTTTAGTTAATATTATTAATATTACCAAATAACTATTAGTTATATAAAACTATACCTAATACATATAAAATAACTATATTTTTATTTATTTAAAGTACATAAAATGAATACATTTATAAAACATACAAGTTATTAATATAAAATGATAGCATTAATATATATATATATATATATAAATTTATTGAATTACAACTATATGTGTTAATATATATATAAATGGTATTGGTTCGTGAATCCGAGGCCAACCCTGCATTGTTCAATGTCGTCATATGTATTTTTACTACAAAATACAGTATAGTGAGTTTCATTTGCTCCCTTTTTAAATGCTTTTGCAATATATATTTTTGGGACTGAGAATACATGCGCTGTTTTATAAATATTTGACGAAATAGACACAAGTAATCGAAACTACATTCTATGTTGAATTATCGAACCGAATATGCCCCTTTTTAGCTTGGAAGCCTAACAATTAGTGTTTATTATAATTGCCACTAATTGACGCGAATCCTAAAGATAGATCTATGGGCACTAACAAGCCCCAGTCAGAGAATTTGAACTGCTTTAGTACTTCGATTTATCATATCCGATGAGAGTCCCGGAATGATGGGGGTATTCTATATGTATCCTGTTAAGGTCGGTTACCAGGTGTTCATCATATGAATGGATTTTATATCAGTGAGCAGACCTGCACTTTGAAATGAAAATGAAATCTTGTGGTCTATTGAAATTATTAAAATGATTGTTTATGATAAACCTATGAACTCACCAACCTCTTGGTTGACACTTTAAAACATGTTTATTCTCAGGTATGAAAGAAATCTTCTGCTGTGCATTCGCTCATTTTAGAGATATTACACGGAGTCATTAATGACATATTTAGGACAATACCTCTGATGTTATGCGAGGTGTATACGAAATAGTTATATATTTTTACTACGAAATACCATTAAATACGATACAATTTTACACAAGTTATTTATTTATTTATGGAATATACCTAAACCTTGCTACAATACTTATAGGCAGTGTACCTAATCGTAAAGTAGTGTAGTTTTTAGTAAGTCTGGTTCGTTCCGCAGGGAGCTAGCCAAGTTTAACGCTATATTTTTTTTACATCTATATTTGTGTATATATATATATATATATATATAAGTAGTAATATTATTATAAAAGGGGGGTTTACCGTTTAATGACCGGTTTGTCGAATTTAAATAAAGCGTAAAGATAAATGACGATAATTAAAATGCGTAAAATAAATAACAATGACGAAATATAAAATTGCGAATAATAAAATGATAGTAATTAAAAGTATGGTGAGAAATACAATAAAAGAATTATGCTTATTTAAACTTCCGTAATCATGATGTTTGATGTTTTGATTTTAATTTATTTATCTGGGTTAATTATCCTTTGTCCTGGATTTATTTGATACCTATCTGGTTTTTGTCCATAATAGTCCATCGGTCATAATTATAAAATGCTCGTCAAATTAACCTTATTCTCGAAGTCAAATATTCCAACTAATTAGGGATTCTAACTGTAACAAGGTTTTAATACTTTGTTTAATGATTACACCAGGTTATCGATGGCATGTAATTCAAGGTTTTATTACTTTGTTAACAATTACACCAATTATCCTTGTATGTAATCCACCCCTGTTTTAATGAGATATGAATATTAATTTACCCACTTGATCAGAATGAATAATCAATTATCCAACCCAAATAATTAATTAAATGATCGTAAAAGATGTCGTATGAACGTCACTAAATAGGACATACATAATCATTTTAATAATTATTAGATTAACTAATTTGAAGATAGGTTCGACAGGTTCCAATGAGTTGTCGCTCAATTAGACAATACCCCCTATTTATTAATAGTCATAGTACAATGTCCACAAGTGTCGGTCTTTTGTCCAAACCTTAATTATGGTACAAAATCTAAATACCCTGTCTTAATATTTAGTCTAACATCACGATTACTTTGGTTTAAATAAGCATAATAATAACTTAGTTACGAGACATTAATTTAAAAAGGAAGAACATAGCTTACAGTGGTGATTAATTGCGTAGCGTTACACGGACAGAGTTCCGACTTAAAACCCGTAAAACATTCCTTACAATAACCCAATTATTATTAAACTTAATTTAAAATTAAAATTATAATTAAAAATATAGTTATGATTACAGAGGAGGAAGAAGAAAAAGGTATATATTACTCATTCAATTCGCTACCTTTTATAGATGTGAGCTGAATTTGGGAGCCATGCGATCGTATGGATAGGCTGGCCAGCACACATCACTTTGTTTTCTAGTTTTGCCGATGTTTTAATAAATAAATATAATATATATATAATTTTAAGAATTATTTATATATTATATTATATTTATGTGCATAGTTGACTCGTAATTTTAGCTCTGTTGCGTCGCGCATTGAGAGTTGGTTCATGTCCCGGTTCCGGATTTTCGAACGTCCTTGCGTAGTATTTAATATCTTGTACTTTGCGTTTTGCGGCTCGTACTCTTGTAAGTTTTAGACGTTTCTCATCAATAATTTGAACCACTTGAATTATATCTTGTACATTTGAGCTTTTTGGTCATTTGCGTCTTTAAATCGTCGTTTTCTTCTTTTGTCTTCGCACTTATTTATTTAAACGATTATTACATAAAAATAGAACAATAGTAACTAAAAGCTTTACATATTGGAAGGATATTGTGCCTAAATATATGTTCATTTGGAGCACTATCAAATATCCCCACACTTGAACGTTGCTTGTCCTCAAGCAATACATAACTTGAAATAAAATCACACTTCAATCGAATCACTTTTTTTTATTCTCACACTTTATACATAAGTGATTTTGATACAACGGTATACACAATGATAGTAACGATGTGGTTTACAGTCCCACATGACTATTAAAAATTTAGATCCTTTAAGGAAATTGGATCTTTATGAAAACATTTGATCTTTTGAAAATTCATTCTAGCTTTGACCCTAGATAAGTTTTTCGGAATAACCCTTCATCGGTGTTTGCAAATTATTTTTGTGGGTTGTGTGGGTTTCATATTTAAAATTTTAGCCCACAACTTGCGGTTTTGTGTCACCTACTTGCTAACCTTGTATTGGGAAAGCAACACGTCCAGTATACTTGCTCCGTATATTACCTTTCGGTAAAGTACCGTCCGGTTGTAAAGGAAAGCGTTGAACAAGCAACTGTTGAGGCAATGTCCCGTGACATGCTTTTGATTATGGTCTATATCGTGTCGGATGCAATTACTATCCTTTGTAGGAGCAATAGTAAAGATCACCCTATAGTTTTTCGGTCTGGCACAAGGTCCTGTCTTTGACCATGCTATGCAACCACCGTTCTTACAGTTGACACCCGATTTGGTTCAGGTGACCTGATGAATTCCAGGTGAATTCCTAGGATTTTACGTTCAATGGTAATGAACGCATTGAAAATAGGTTTTCAGAAAATAAATCGGTTTGTAATTTTGATCAAAATATTTTCTCGTTCAAGCTCGAGTTTAGATATCATTGAATTCCATGAGTTTGTAATTCTCAATCTTTAAGGTCAATCTCAAGGATTGAGTAATATCAGGCTTAAAAGCTGATTTTTAATCTTTAAGGAGATTATCCTTTCTGGGGGTCTGATTCATTAGTCTTATCAAGCTAATTTGCACAGCGCCCTCCCCATTTTATGAGACAGATCCTCTCATGGTTAGGATAAGTCTGACCACTTGGCGACCTTGTTTGATGCTAAGGTCTGTGGATTTCCTGCTGATTTTAGAGATGACTTTTCTAGATTTTTCGTCAACCTACAGCTGGTCTGGACGAAAACTTCCTGACCTAAATCAAGAAGCGCGTGTCTTTTTCGGAAGACTTTACTTCCTTTTAATGATGGAATTGATTCATTGTGTAGATCCATCTATTCTTTCAAAGGTATTACAATAAATCGGGTAAAACTGATTAGTTTAGTCCAAAGCAAAAGTACCTGCAATAATCTTGTACAAATATGTGATATATGTTTTGAAGAACTTGGTAAATTCTTCCCGCACTTAGCTTTTATTTATATTTTTCTTTGCCTTTTTATTCTCCTATATTCCATTTTAAATGAATTCTAGCATTTTGGGTTGTTTCTCCATTTATGTTCTCTCCGAGGTAACAATAATTTCGGCATTAACATCTAGTTTTATCGTTCATAAATATGTATAAACATGATTTTGAATTCATTTATTTGAAAATTTTTCAAATTTTCACAAAATTTGGCAATTAAACTAAGTGTAAACCCAAGAGAATTTATAACCCTTCCCCACACTTGAGATCATGCAATGCCCTCATTTGCATGAAATCAGACTATAATTATAAATTCATGATTGTGATTAGTGTAGAAAAGTGATTAAAAATACCGAGTTTGCAACATATGTTTTGCGTCTTATCGTCAAAATTAGTAGCTTTTGCTGAACTTAATCTTTTAAAGTGCGCTGTTTTACCCTGTTTTGTACATGAGATAAACTACATATATACATACTTTTACACACACACACACACACACACACACACACATATATATATATATATATATATATATATATATATATATATATATATATATATATATATATATATATATATTATATAAAAACCTTTATTTATTAAAACAATTTAAATGAATAATTTTTTTAAAATTTTGTTTCCTTTTACTTTAGGTAGTTTCGGTATGTTTACCTAGTCCGTCCCTTGACAAAATTTACAATTTGTCGTTTTTAAAGCGATTGTTTTAAAAGCAAATATTTTTGGGTTTTTTAATTTTTTTTGGTATACTTTAGATCAATAAAATTAAAAATAATGATAACAAAATTTTTCGCCCCGCCCTCGGGTAAAGCAATTTCAGTTTCATGACCCAGTCTTCAACTTACGATGAATTTTAGAAATCATTTTTTAAACTTAATGAAATAAAGTAAATTTTTGTTTTTTTTTTAAATCACACAAAAATTAAATTGAAAAAGCGTATTAATTTCATACAAAACCTACAAAACAAAAATTCAGAATGGGGGGAGAAAACTAGTTCTTTAGTGTCTGCTAGTGGAAAAGACCAATCGGATTCCATTCTCGAAACTACACGAGAACAGAACAACTAACTCTAGACATTAATTTTTTTCTTAAAACATTTGAATCTCCCCACACTTAGGTAACTGTGGTGTCGAAATTGTGGTTAACTTCATTGTCAATTTCTCTTGGACCATAATCAACTTGCATATCTGTGACTTTTGCTTTAAGCCATTGGTCGGATTCCTGTGTAATATCCACAAATTCAACTAGTTTTGCCTTTTCTTTAGGCGATAGATTGGATACTAACCGATTACATAACTTAAAGTTCCCCTTGGTTCTAGCATCACGAAACCGTTTAATAAGTTTCTTCATTGAACTGTTAATAATGGAGTCATTTAATTTCGTATCAACAACGGGGTTCTTTGTTATCAAGTCATCATTAGGTGTTACTTCATCTTCCCCACACTTAAGCATTTTATTATTGTTAAGCACTACCGTTGGAGTTGGTAAAACAATATGCTTCTTACCAATCGTTTTTGTTGGTTCAACGGTTTTGGTTGGTGGAGATTTAGACTTTCGACTCACAAAGGTGATTGATTTTTCATCATTACTAAGTGTCATTCTACCCTCTCTGTAACATCCCGCCTTTTTCCGCTTACTTTTCTGTTTAACTATTTAAATTCCGTTATATGTTTATAACGTCTCCTGTTGTTACGCGTTTTAAAAATATCTCGTTTAGGTAATTCACGTACCCGCAACCGAACTCAAGGGACTAGTTTTGCCAAAGAGCCAAAGAGGTGACTAGCATTTGACTAGTCAACCCCACCCCCTTTCTTTTTCATTTTCATTTTCCTTTTCTTTCACTACTTCTCCATTTTCTTTCAATTATCCATTTCAAAGAATCATCATCTAAATCCAAGCTAGCGGGTGTCTTGCAAAACAAATTACATATTTGGAATCCTTGCAACTTCCTCTTCGATTCCATACCGATTTCATTACATTTGGGTAACTTTCTAAACTCACTAGATTTTGTGTTCTTGATGTTTTTAACTTATAAAGTTGTTAATTAGTGTCTATGGCTCAAGTCTAACATGAATATATAATTTATATGTTCGATTTTGTTATTTGAAGTAACAAGCTTGAACATAAACTTTGGTGTGTTTGATTTGGTGATTTGGTTGTGTGGATGATGTTAAATGTTATAAATGCATGTATTAAATGTGTTCCTAACATCACTAGCTTCAATTTAATGTGTAGGTTGTTTTAGAAAACTTCATAAATATGATTAGGGATTTTGATGTTGTTGGTTAGGGTTTGATAGAATTGAATGTGAACATTTAATGTATTGAATGCCATGAATTGTGGTTGGTAAGTGGTTAGTTAGATTGTATGCTTGATTACCTACGAAACGGCGTGTCATATGTATGCATTTAATTCCCGAATCCTATTTTGTGCATTTATGAACTTGAGCATTAATTGAGCATTAAATGTTGGAAATTCGGTTATTGCAAATGATGTTTTTGGTTGATGAAATGTGTTTAGTTGTGTTCTTTGTCAAATTAGCTTTCCAAAGATATAAAATGCGTGTCATAAGTGTTTACGGTTTGTGATTTATGTTTGATCGAAGTTCGGAAAAAGACTTGAACAATTGAAACTAACCAGGCACCAGCACACGTTATGTGCCGCGGCGCGGCCAGCCTATGTCGCGGCGCGACATAAGGCGTGTCCAGGTTCTGACCTCCTTGGTCAAAATAAGAAAAATGTTTGGCACGCTATGGACCTCCGATTCACATGAGACTTGTTCTAACATGCTTATATATGAATAAAAACCTCAGAAAAATAGTTCGGGACCCGACCCGAACGTGTTGACTTTTTCGTTGACTTTGACCGACCAAAGTTTGACTTTTTGTCAAACTTAACCAAATGATTATGCAATCTTTCTAATTTGTTTCTATACTTGTATCTTGCATGAAACTTGACAATTTGATTCACATGCTACATAATCGAGTCGTAACAAGCCATAGGACTAATTGAACATCTTTGACATATCGCGTTTACCATTATTGATACAACCTATTTGTTTAGGTCAAGACTAGCATTGTTCTTTGCACACGTTACTTTGTGAAGTACTTTTCATACGTGCACTCAAGATGAGATCATAGTCCCACTTTTACTCTTTTGAACTTACATTTGGGATGAGAAAACATAAACGTTTCTTTTTACTAAGTGAACACAAGTACAGGAAAACAAACATTCTACATACGAGTTTGAACAAAAATCCTCAATTCGATTATCATTAGTTACACTTACCGGGTGTAAGCGAGAACTTATGTTATATGGCCATATGGGTTTGACAAACCCTCATTCAAACGGTTCGCTACCGTTTACGAATGAAATATATTTTCGAGAAACAGTGTATGTTCTAACACTATTGTGATGGGGTTCTATGGAAGGAATGTTAAGCATTGATAATTGGGTGCTCGTGAAACAAACTTTTGGAATGTATTACTATTATATCAATGTTACAAATCTTGTGGTTCACTTGTACTTACTTACTTAAACCTATGATTTCACCAACGTTTTCGTTGACAGATTTCTATATTTTTCTCAGGTCCTTGAACGTTTTGTGATACATTCTTCCGCTCATTACTTTTGATACTTGCTTGGATGTCGAGTATATACATGCATACATGGAGCATCTTTTGGCTACTTTTAAATCGTGTCGCATAGATTTCAATTGTACTTATAACTTTGTAACGTAACTTTTGGATGAACGATTCTTGTAAACTTAGGAACAAATCTTAACTTTTGAAATGAATGCGACATATTTTCGGTCAAACGTCATTTTAAAGACTTATGACCACGTAATGGGACCTAAGTAGCCGGCACCGTCAATGGCAATTTTGTCGGGTCGCTACAGATGGTATCAGAGCATTAGTTGTAGGGATTTAGAGTTCATTGGTGTCAACCCCGAGTCATAGGGTACATTAGTGAGTCTAGACTACAACCGGCATATAGACTTGAAGTAGGAATTACTTGACTACTTGTGCATTATACTCGAACTCTTCTATCATATCTAATTCTTATTCAACCTTAATCTCATGTTACTTGATTTAATTGACGCGCCACCTTGACTATATGAAATAGTGTCGAATGCACATATGAATTAGGGTAATATAATTTCCGGGATTATATTACGGTGACTCATATGAACATTCCGACATTATGACATAAAGAATTTAAGGCGAGTCAAGGAAAATTTCTCTCTATCCTTATTCCATATCATGATTAGTATTATTGAAAATACTAATCAACGGTATTCTTGTGTTTTGAAGGAACAATGCCTCCTCGTCGTGTGCCACGCCATGAGACTCCTGAACAAGCTCTATAACAAATGGTAGCCACCACCTAGAGGCGGCCATGGCTGATCACTCCACCAACAACAATAACAATAACAACAACAACAATGGAGCCGGTAACTCAAGCGAAGGGTGCTCCTACAAAGCCTTCATGGGGTGTAAACCTCACACTTTTGATAGAACCAGGGGACCGGTTGTACTCACTCGATGGTTCGAACAAACGGAATCCGTTTTTAGCATAAGCGGTTATCGGGACCAAGACAAGGTCAAATACTCCACCCACACTTTCGCCGGTGCCGCCCTCACGTGGTGGAACACGTATGTACAATCGGTGGGTACCGATGAAGCTCACGCCCTCTCTTAGGCCGACTTAAGGGAAAAGATGATCGTCGAATATTTCCCTCGTGAAGAAACCCGAAGGCTCGAACAAGAGCTAAGAACTTTGAAAGCGGTCGGAAACGATCTCAAGGCTTATAATCAACGATTTTCCGAACTCGCCTTGATGTGCCCAAAACCTTGTGAACCCCAAAGCTTGAAGGGTTGAACTTTACATGGATGGTCTCCCAAAGAGCATCAAACACGGGGTAATGTCATCCAAACCCACTAATCATCAAGAAGCTTTGAACATGGCCCGCAAGTTGATAGAAACGGTGGACGAAATTGTAGTGCCGGCACCTAAAGCCGAGGATAAGTCGGGTAACAACAAAAGAAAGTGGGAAACCCCCCAATCAAGCAACAACAACTTTGCCAAGAAGCCTTACACCTCCAACGGCAAGAAGGGTTATGCCGGAAACCTACCTCTTTGCAACAAATGCAACAAATATCACTTTGGCGAATGTGGCAAGCTAATTTACTATCGGTGCCAAGGAGTTGGTCATAAGGCCAATGAGTGTAAAAGTGTCGCCCCCATCGCTCGAAAGGGGCCCAATGCACCAAAAACGGGCACTTGTTACGAATGTGGCCAAACGGGCCATTATAGAAATGCATGCCCGTAGAAGAAAGATAACCCCAACACATTCGGTCGAGCTTTCAACATCAACACCAAGGAAGCCTGAGATGACAATGAATTAGTCACGGGTATGTTTCTTCTCAACAACACTTATGTTACTTGTTTATTCGATTCGGGTGCCGATAAATGTTTTGTATCCAAGACTTTGATTCATTCTTTTAGCACTCCACCACTCCTACTAGATACCACTTATACCATTGAAGTGGCCAACGGGAAACTATTGAGTGCCGACACATATTTCCGGGGGTCGTTAAACATTTTGGGTAATGAGTTTGAAATTAACTTGATACCCATGAAACTAGGAAGCTTCGATGTAATGATCGGTATGAATTGGCTAGCCAAAACGAAATCTCACATCCTTTGTGATCTTAACGCAATTCGAATTCCTATCGAGAATGGTGAACCCTTGATTGTTTATGGCGATAAGAGTTGCACCGGACTCAACCTCGTTTCATGCATTAAAGTTAGAAAACTATTCCGTAAGGGTTGTTTTGCGATCCTTGCTCTCGTTAAGAAAGTCGAGTCCGATGAGAAGCACATCGATGATGTGCCAATTGTTAGTGACTATTCCGATGTATTTCCCGACGAATTGCCGGGTCTTCCACCTCATCGACCAGTTGAATTCCAAATCGATCTTATTCCGGGAGCCGCACCCGTAGCACGTGCACCATATAGACTCACTCTATCCGAAATGCAAGAATTGCAAAGTCAAATCCAAGAACTACTTGATCGTGGTTTTATCCAACCTATCCATTCACCTTGGGGTGCTCCGATTTTGTTTGTTAAAAAGAAAGACGGATCCCTACGAATGTGCATTGATTATCGTGAACTAAACAAATTGATGGTTAAGAACCGATATCCTCTTCCTCGCATCGATGACCTCTTTGATCAACTACAAGGGTCTTGTGTATATTCGAAAATCGATCTCCGCTCGGGTTATCATCAATTAAGGGTTAAGGGGGAAGATGTCTCCAAAACCGCTTTCCGAACTCGTTATGGTAGTTATGAATTCCTTGTCATGCCATTTGGTCTCACTAACGCACCGGCGGTGTTCATGGATCTTATGAACCGCGTGTGCAAACCGTATCTTGACAAATTCATTATCGTGTTCATCGATGATATTTTGTTTATTCTAAAAGCAAAGAAGAACACGAGGAACATCTCCGACTTGTGCTTGAACTTTTAAGACAAGAACGACTCTATGCCAAATTCTCCAAGTGTGAATTTTGGTTAAAGGAAGTTCAATTTCTTGGACATGTTGTAAGTGACCAAGGTATTAAAGTCGATCCAACGAAAATCGAAGCCATTAGTAAATGTGAGACTCCTACTACTCCTACTCACATTCGTCAATTCTTGGGTCTTGCCAGATACTATCGTAGATTCATCAAAGATTTCTCTTTTGTCACTCGTCCTCTAACCGCGTTAACTCATAAGGGAAGAAAATTCGTTTGGGCAACCGAACAAGAATCCGCATTTCAAATCTTGAAAACGAAGCTAACTACCGCTCCTATCTTGTCACTTCCCGAAGGCAACGATAATTTTGTTGTGTATTGCGATGCCTCGAAACATGGTTTTGGGTGTGTGTTGATGCAACAAACGAAAGTCATTTCCTATGCTTCTCGACAACTCAAAATTCATGAACGAAACTACACGACACATGATCTCGAACTTGGAGCCATTGTCTTTGCACTTAAAATGTGGAGACACTATCTTTATGGAACCAAGAGTACTATCTTTACCGATCATAAAAGTCTCCAACACATCTTCGATCAAAAGCAACTAAACATGAGACAACGAAGGTGGATTGAAACCTTAAACGATTACGATTACGAGCTTCGTTACCATCCCGGAAAGGCAAATGTAGTCGCCGATGCCTTAAGTCGAAAGGAAAGAGCGGTGCCTCTTCGTGTCCGAGCCTTAGACATCACCATCCACACAAACCTTAATAGCCAAATTCGGGTAGCCCAAGATGAAGCTCTCAAGGATGAAAACGTTTCACGCGAGCTCTTGACCATTCTCGTCTCTCGATTCGAAACTAAGGAAACCGGACTCCGATATTTCGCCGGAAGGATTTGGGTGCCTAGTTATGGGGACCTACAAAGTCTTATTTTAGATGAAGCCCATAAGTCACGATACTCGATTCACCCCGGTGCCAATAAGATGTACCACGACCTTAAACAACAATATTGGTGGCCGAACATCAAAAGGGACGTAGCTACTTATGTTTCCAAGTGTTTGACATGTTCCAAAGTCAAAGCCGAACACCAAAGACCGTCCGGGTTACTTCAACAACCCGAAATCCCACAATGGAAGTGGGAAAGAATAACGATGGACTTCATCACCAAGTTACCAAAGACAACGGGTGGTTATGATACCATTTGGGTTATTGTTGACCGTCTCACCAAATCCGCACACTT
This sequence comes from Rutidosis leptorrhynchoides, assembly GCF_046630445.1. Taxonomy (NCBI): domain Eukaryota; kingdom Viridiplantae; phylum Streptophyta; class Magnoliopsida; order Asterales; family Asteraceae; genus Rutidosis; species Rutidosis leptorrhynchoides. Next base: position 372,574,061 of record NC_092338.1, read on the forward strand.
TATCGCCATGAAGGAGACCGACAAAATGGAGAAACTTGCACAACTTTACATCAAGGAGATTGTAGCCCGACATGGTGTACCTTTATCGATTATCTCCGACCGAGATGGCCATTTTGTTTCTAGATTTTGGCGTACCTTGCAAGAAGCGTTGGGAACGCGTTTAGACATGAGCACCGCATATCATCCTCAAACCGATGGGCAAAGCGAACGCACAATTCAAACCTTAGAGGACATGTTACGGGCTTGTGTTGTTGATTTTGGAAAAGCTTGGGACAAGCACTTACCTCTCGCCGAATTCTCCTACAACAATAGTTATCACGCGAGTATAAAAGCCGCCCCATTCGAAGCGTTATATGGCCGAAAATGCCGTTCTCCTCTTTGTTGGGCCAAAGTAGGCGATGTACAAATCACCGGACCCGAACTCATTCACAAAACCACCGAGAAGATCGTTCAAATCCGAGATAGGCTTCGGACGGCCCGGAGTCGTCAAAAATGCTATACCGACAAAAGACGCAACGACCTTGAATTTCAAGTCGGTGACCGCGTCATGTTAAAAGTCGCACCTTAGAAAGGTGTCATTCATTTTGGAAAACGTGGGAAATTAAATCCGCGGTATATTGGTCCTTTCGAAATCTTGGAGCGTATTGGAACCGTTGCGTATCGTTTAGATCTTCCGTCCCAATTGAGCTCCGTTCATCCTACCTTCCATGTATCTAACTTGAAAAAGTGTCTTGCCGAACCCGATATCATCATCCCTCTCGAGGAACTTACTATTGATGACAAACTTCATTTTGTGGAGGAACCGGTTGAAATTGTGGACACCTCCGTCAAGACATTGAAACAAAGCCGAATTCCGATTGTCAAAGTTCGTTGGAATGCCAAAAGAGGACCCGAGTTTACTTGGGAAAGGCAAGATCAAATGCAAAAGAAATACCCTCACTTATTCCCGATTCTGGAAACGCAAGATCCCAAGGAAGAAACAACGACTACTACGCATACTTAAATTTCGGGACGAAATTTCTTTTAAGGAGTAGGTAATGTAACATCCCGCCTTTTTCTGCTTACTTTTCCGTTTAACTATTTAAATTCCGTTATATGTTTATAACGTCTCCTGTTGTTATGCGTTTTAAAAATATCTCGTTTAGGTAATTCACGCACCCGCAACCGAACTCGAGGGACTAGTTTTGCCAAAGAGCCAAAGAGGTGACTAGCATTTGACTAGTCAACCCCACCCCCTTTATTTTTCATTTTTATTTTCCTTTTCTTTCACTACTTCTCCATTTTCTTTCAATTATCCATTTCAAAGAATCATCATCTAAATCCAAGCTAGCGGGTGTCTTGCAAAACAAATTACATATTTGGAATCCTTGCAACTTCCTCTTCGATTCCATACCAATTTCATTACGTTTGGGTAACTTTCTAAAATCACTAGATTTTGTGTTCTTGATGTTTTTAACTTATAAAGTTGTTAATTAGTGTCTATGGCTCAAGTCTAACATGAATATATGATTTATATGTTCAATTTTGTTATTTGAAGTAACAAGCTTGAACATAAACTTTGGTGTGTTTGATTTGGTGATTTGGTTGTGTGGATGATGTTAAATGTTATAAATGCATGTATTAAATGTGTTCCTAACATCACTAGCTTCAATTTGATGTGTAGATTGTTTTAGAAAACTTCATAAATATGATTAGTGATTTTGATGTTGTTGGTTAGGGTTTGATAGAATTGAATGTGAACATTTAATGTATTGAATGCCATGAATTGTGGTTGGTAAGTGGTTAGTTAGATTGTATGCTTGATTACCTACGAAACGGCGTGTCATATGTATGCATTTAATTCCCGAATCCTATTTTGTGCATTTATGAACTTGAGCATTAATTGAGCATTAAATGTTGGAAAGTCGGTTATTGCAAATGATGTTTTTGGTTGATGAAATGTGTTTAGTTGTGTTCTTTGTCAAATTAGCTTTCCAACGATATAAAATGCGTGTCATAAGTGTTTACGGTTTGTGATTTGTGTTTGATCGAAGTTCGGAAAAAGACTTGAACAATTGAAACTGACCAGGCACCAGCACACGTTATGTGCCGCGGCGCGGCCAGCCTATGTCGCGGCGCGACATAAGGCGTGTCCAGGTTCTGACCTCCTTGGTCAAAATAAGAAAAATGTTTGGCACGCTATGGACCTCCGATTCACATGAGACTTGTTCTAACATGCTTATATATGAATAAAAACCTCAGAAAAATAGTTCGGGACCCGACCCGAACGTGTTGACTTTTTCGTTGACTTTGACCGACCAAAGTTTGACTTTTTGTCAAACTTAACCAAATGATTATGCAATCTTTCTAATTTGTTTCTATACTTGCATCTTGCATGAAACATGACAATTTGATTCACATGCTACATAATCGAGTCGTAACGAGCCATAGGACTAATTGAACATCTTTGACCTATCGCGTTTACCGTTATTGATACAACCTATTTGTTTAGGTCAAGACTAGCATTGTTCTTTGCACACGTTACTTTGTGAAGTACTTTTCATACGTGCACTCAATGTGAGATCATAGTCCCACTTTTACTCTTTTGAACTTACATTTGGGATGAGAAAACATAAACGTTTCTTTTTACTAAGTGAACACAAGTACAGGAAAACAAACATTCTACATACGAGTTTGAACAAAAATCCTCAATTCGATTATCATTAGTTACACTTGCCGGGTGTAAGCGAGAACTTATGTTATATGGCCATATGGATTACAAACGATTCACAACAGTCGATTATCATTAGAGACCCGTCCTAATCCATCCGGACGAAGTCCATATCGATTACAAACGATTCACAATAGTTGATTACATCGCGAGGTACTTGACCTCTATATGATACATTTTACAAACATTGCATTCGTTTTTGAAAAGACAATCTTTCATTACATCGAAAGTTGACGGCGTGCATACCATTTTATAATATATCTAACTATAATTGACTTAATAATAATCTTGATGAACTCAACAACTATAATGCAACGTCTTTTGAAATATGTCATGAATGACTCCAAGTAATATCTTTAAAATGAGCAATTGCACAGCGGAAGACTTCTTTCATACCTGAGAATAAACATGCTTTGAAGTGTCAACCAAAAAGGTTGGTGAGTTCATTAGTTTATCATAAAGAATCATTTCATAATTTTAATAGACCACAAGATTTCATATATCCAATTCTCATAAACATACGTCTCATGCATAGAGACAAAAATCATTAATATGGTGAACACCTGGTAATCGACATTCACAATATGCATATAAGAATATCCCCACAATTCTGGGATCCTCCTTTAGACATGATATAAATTTCAAAGTACTAAAGCATCCGGTACTTTGGATGAGGCTTGTTGGGCCCAATAGATCTATCTTTAGGATTCGCGTCAATTAGGGTGTCTGTTCCCTAATTCTTAGATTACCAGACTTAATAAAAAGGGGCATATTCGATTTCGATAATTCAACCATAGAATGTAGTTCCATTTACTTGTGTCTATTTTGTAAAACAGTTATAAAAGCGCATGTATTCTCAGTCCCAAAAATATAAAGGGTAAAAAGGCAAATGAAACTCACCATACTGTATTTTGTAGTAAAAATACATATAACATCATTGAACAAGTGTAAGGTTGGCCTTGGATTTACGAACCTATATCATTTGTATATATTAATGCATATCCTTGTAATCGAACATATATATTTATTATTATTAGTGATAAAATTTTATATTATTAATTTATATATCTCATCATTTCTATATAGAAATATACTTTTGTTATGTTATATGTATCAAATATTTTATATGTATGTATTTCATTAGTTTGTTAACATAGTAATTATATTAATACTAAAATAATATTAGCAGTGATTAAAATAATGATAATGATAATACTAGTGTTAATAGTATTAATAATATTAATGATAATATTAGTGACACGATTCAATTTATCAAATATTTTATATGTATATATTTCATTAGTTTGTTAACATAGTAATTATATTAATACTAAAATAATATTAGCAGTGATTAAAATAATGATAATGATAATACTAGTGTTAATAGTATTAATAATATTAATGAGTTTATTCATAAAGATAGTTTTAAATGATAATTTTTATGGTAATGTTAGTAGTTTTTAATAAATTAAGTAATTTAATAATATTGATAATGAAAATTATGTTTTTTTTGATTTTAATACTTAGTACTTAGTAATACTAATTGTACAATCTTATTATTTATGGAAATCTTTAATAGTAATACTTTTATAAACATAATAATTCCAAAATGTTACTAATATAAATAAAAATGATAGTAAATTTTATTATTTTCATTATAATACTAATAATGATCCTCATAATACTTGTACCAATATTAATAATAATAATAATAATACTAATAGTGCTTAGTGATATTAATTAGTAATAATCAAAAATGATACTAATATTAACCCTATTATTTATATTAACCTAATCAACAACAATCATTAATAATAATAACAATTACAATGACAATAATAATAATAATAATAATAATAATAATAATAATAATAATAATAATAATAATAATAATAATATTAATATTAATATTAATAAAAAGAACTACCTCATAGAGTTTCTTTAGAAAAAATAACAGCCCTTCCAGGGGCTCGAACCCGCGACCTCCAGTTTCCCCGACAACACCTCAAACCATCCAACCGTGACCATTTTTCTGTTATTATACAGTTTCTAAAATATTTTAACTATAAACCCGAGTTCATCTTCTTCTTCATAAATTAAATCGATCAGAGAACAATGAATCTTATAACAACAAATACTTTGTTTGTTTTTAGGACTTTCAAACGAATTAAAAACAACCATAATGTAATATCATAAATGACAGAACTGAAAAAAATAAAAAAAAAATACACAGCTCGCTATGAATGTTTATAAACTCAAACTTTGATTCAATTATATAGGCATTTTTAGACAAAAGTTTCAACATGAAATCTGTTCCAAATACCTTCTATAAACTTTCTGTAACATCAATTTAATCCAAAACATCACAACAAGTTCGAATTTCTTGATGAACAGATGGTTGACTTTTGAAAACCAAATCTTTGACCTCAAAATTCTTATTCGATACTAGAAATTGGAATTTGAAACTTTTCAGAATGTTTAAATGAAAGATTTATAATAGAATTGCATTAATAGAATTTTAGATAAAACTCAAATTTGAATTTTTGTTGAAAATGAGAAGAACAGGGATACTCGACATTTTTAATGATTTTTCAGTTTCCAATTTGAATGGCATTGTGAAAATAGGTTTATGTATAGATATTAATCGAATATTAGATGCAGTAAATTTTCTTGTTTGTATCCTGAACTGATTTTGACGTTTAACAAAATGGAGACAGGTTCATTCGATTAGTAAAAAAAAAATATCAAAATAAAATCAAAAGCAAAGTTGGATTATGATGGTTAACAGATTCATATGATTGCTGACTCAGTTTCAATAATCAGAGACAAGAAGTACTAATTAAAAATAGTTGAGAACGATATAAAACTGATTCACTTTAATATTCATTGTTTTATTATAAATAAATATTAATAATAATAATTCCATTTCTATTAATAATAATAAATAATAATAATAATAATACAGATAATGTATAATAATAATATTGATTCTCAAAGATAATACATAGTAATACTAGTAATATTAATTTACATGTTTTAACTTTTATATCTCTAATATTAATATTACTATTAATAATAATAGTGAGATTGATATAAATACTTATGCTTATCAAATCCCATGTATATAGATATACATATATAACGAATTGGTAATATTAATAATTCTGCAATCAATAATAATAAAAGTAATATAATAACTGTATTTTAACTTATAATTAAATTTAACATAATATTACATATTATTAGTTATGTAATACTTATTATTATATGATAACATATTTAATATTTGTATATATATCATATATATTAGAACATACATGTAATATTAATTGTATACAGAATTCATATATATATATATATATATATATATATATATATATATATATATATATATATATATATATATATATATACTTGATAACATTTTATTTATTTTTGGATACTACTTTACACATTTAATTCAAATGATTAAATGGTATAATATTCATTTAACTTAATATATGCACTTATATTTTATTTACATATTTATTTTCACACACATATATCTATTTACAATTTAATTGTTCGTGAATCGTCGAGAATGGTCAAAGGTCAAATGCATTCGTGAAAAATAGTTTAAACATTTTGGAACTCGGTTTAATAGATGTTGCTTATCGTATCGAAATCAAATAAGATTCAGGTTTAAATTTGGTCGGAAATTCCCGGGTCATCACAGTACCTACCCGTTAAAGAAATTTCGTCCCGAAATTTGAGTGAGGTCGTCATGGCTAACAATAAATATGTTTCCCTGACGGGTATGAGCTGATAAATAGAGTTTTATCATTATTGAATAATACAGATAAAATAATTCGATTATTCGAAGAGCACGAATGAAGCTATCACAAAAGATTGAAATGAGGAAAATAAGATTTGCCTTAGCTTTTGACGTAGTTAGGGTTGAATTCTGGGATTCAAGGGATTTAAAGAAAATCTTCGAAATCTAAAAGATTTGATTCTTCGGCGAGTAAGGAAATTAAAATCTCTATAATTAAATACGGTGATCTGCCTCGATTACTCTGTCTGATATTTCCATTATAAATTAAACTCCTCTGTCCAAATATTCTCACCATTCTTATACTTTCTTTCTTAGTTCATACATCCAAAAGATTGTGAAAATGCTTAGTCCAGTTCTAATCCTTAATATTTTCCTAATTATCATTTTTGTCATCCTTCTTTTCAGTCTTCCACCAGAAAGATCTGTTTACTTTTAATATAACTTTGGGGTGATACTATTCTTAATTATACCGTGTCTTTATATTGCTATTCCTATTAATATCTACGGTTTGTAATTTATACGTTGTTATCGGGCTTTGTACCTCCCCATATTTTTCAATGTCCCTATTTCTGTTTCCTATAATCATTGTCATCCACAGTTAATACTCCCTCCTATTTGCTGCGATTTATACTCCAATTTCTATTTCGGAGCTTTGTCCCTTCATTTCTTCTTCTTGCGGTTAGGCATCTCTTGTAATGGTCCAGAATTCGCAGATATAAAATTCAAAATGAACATTGTTAATGTTCTAAGAAAGAAATCGTAATGGCACGATCTTGATTTGTCAAATTACCAGAATATCCGAGAAGATAGAACTATCAAGAAAATATGTTCTTACTTTGTTTGGAGATTGGGTAGAATGTAAGAGTCGTGTAAATGGCACATGATGACGGTATGTTCTGTGAATCATCACGTTCCATTAGAAACTCAGCATGACTTATTGTAATATAATCACGTTGATCAAGTGTCATTATATTATACTAACTCATGCATCAATTCTCATCATTACTTCAATAACATTCATATTTCAAGCTTGAAAGTTTACAGAATATAGAAACTAACAGTTTCTATATGATGTAACACTGATAACACGAAGAGATTAATAATTTCAGATAAGAATAGTTATGAAAATATCTTCAGAAATATGGAAGATATTTATAATAAAAGATACGATGATATCTTGGAATTTCTAAGATCAGAGGATGATGAAGACTATTGTCTGCAAGGGTTTAGAGTAAGGAGCAAGATATTCGCTAAAGACTTCAGCAGACATTGAATCATTTAGATTCTTTGAAGTCAAACTTATTCTTTGTGGTCCACTGCTTCTTTCATAGTTTCGCATAATCCGCTTTTCGGTACTAAATTTTCTATCGAGCGTTCGTAACACTCCATTCTTTATCATCAAACTTCTGATAGTTAAGGTCGTTTACAGTTGTCTACAGTTCCTGCTGCTTCATTCAACTTTTTTTTTTTTTAAACATTCAGAGTATTGACTCGTAGACTGGGTGCTTTTCAGAGTTTCATAATGGAAGATCATAATTATAAGAGATAGATGTTATATGAATACATATAACTCTTGATGTATAAACGTTACGAGATTCAAAATATCGATTGATAGTTCTCGATAATTGGTATGGTAATTCTCGTTATAAGATGCGGATGAGTACATGATGAGACTTCATTAGATAAATATAGTGATTTGTCGGAGGGATTTAAACCAAGGAGCGATGAGGTTGCTAGTACGTCTACTAATAATATGGTGAAATTTAAAAGGTTCCTCGGTAAAAACAAAAGAGCACGCATATATATCAAGATTATAATAAGGTTAATCCGAATGAAAATCGAAGTTGACTTGCTGAAGCTGTGACACAATTGACTAATTTTGGAAAGGGATTGTAAAGTTATTTTCGGTAATAACATTGCCAAAAGAGCTAGCTCAGATACGTTTTAAACGTTTACTCGGGTTCCGAGTGTTTTCAGGTGCATAACTATATGTATCAATCTTTCCTTCCGTAGATGAAGTGCGGTTGATTCATCCTATCGATTGAGGTGTTTTCAAGAATCATGAAAAGTATGAACGCAGATTGTAATCGTCAAGATACAAATGGGGTTTAAGATGAAATCAAGTGGCAAACTTGAAGAATTGTTTAGTTTCATATGTTATAATTAATATTTTAATTCATTTTAATTGTCCAATGTTGGTAGTCCACAGCTAGCAGTCCACAGTCACTAACTCAATAATTCATATGTAGTTTATAATATTCGAATTAATTAATACGTATCATGACCCGTATTCGTCTCAGACTCGATCACAACTCAAAGTATATATATTATTATAGAATCAACCTCAATCCTGTATAGAGAACTCGATCATTACTGCATATAGAGTGTCTATGGTTAATCCAAATAATATATATATATATATATATATATATATATATATATATATATATATATATATATATATATATATATATATATATATATATATATATATATATGCGTCGATATGATATGTCAAAACCTTGTATATGTGTCCTGATATTTAAAGTGCGTAAAATAAATAATAGAAAGTAAATACCGATAAATAAAGTACGTAAAGTAAATAACAGAAATTAAATGACGATAAATAAAATTGCGAGAATGTAAATTGCGATAATTAAATTGTGAGAATGTAAATTGCGATAATTAAATTGCGATAAATAAAATGTAATCAGTTAACTAGGAACAATTAGCTAGGAACAGTTAGCGTGGATTCTTAACAAAATATCTCATAGTAAATTTGTTTATTTCTAACAAATTTTATTTTGTCCAATGTTTTCTTCATTATGCCACTTGTCGGATTCTGATAGGTCAAAATCCAAATATGAAATTGAATGGAAATGGTTATTCTGCGGTGAACGGATACGTATATCTGTGGGTGTAAGTAGGATAGTAAATGACCGTTGAATCAGATTCGAAGAATGTACAGTGTAACTTATTAATGTGGAATCTAAATATTCCTCGGGTATTACCTACCCGTTAAAATATTTTCACCATTAATAGTTTGTACGAAAGAATTTTTAATTACAATCTTTATGAAAACATATATACATATATATTTTCTTCAGATGTAATCATGGATTTAATGAGTTAACATAATATTAAACTCATTTAGTTTTCGGTTGGAACTAGAATAAATAATCTCTAAAACTTTAGAGATTACATAACTTTACGGAGTATTTCTTCAATGTATTTGAAATTATGAATCAATACTTCATTATTTATTGATGCATGATGTTGGTGTTCGTGGAATCCTTGTGAACTTCGCAAGGTACGAATGATGTCATCTGAAAAGTTTCGAGTACATCGATGATGAAAGTGTAAAATCAACATATATTTGAATAATACATTTGATTTATTATGAGATAGAATTCGTTGAATTTAAAACAGAGATTGTAGTTAACGATGGTTAAGTTTGCTAACAAAGGATGTAATCATAGCATATTAGTAATATGAATTAATCAAGTAGTTAAAATTCACACATAATAGCTTAGTATGGAAAGATTTATGATGATTTCAAAATTTATATATATGTAAGATATACATATAAATTCTTCGAAAGGCTTGAGTTAATTCTTCATAACTCATTGATACAATATTCTCATTGTTGATTCGTAATGATGTCCACGGTGATTATTAAACTAACGGAGTTTGTGATGTTTAGGTGCTGCTGATTCTGACGATGTTGACGGCACTGACTGTGCTGATGATGCTAACGGTACTGTTGATGCTGTTGGTAAAACAAGTCTAGCTTATAAATCATGCGCCATTCTTGTCAAAATTTCTATTCTTCCTCCTATCATTTTTGGTTCATTCATCTGATTTACGGTTAGGGCTAGAATAGATAATCTCTAAGACTTTAGAGATTACATAATTGCTGCAGAACATTTCTCCAATGAAGTTATGAATCAATACTTCATCGTTTGTGGTTGTTGGTATTCCATGGTATCTACGGGGCATAAGACGTCGATGCTCGTGGGACAGATTGTGAAGTTGAGGTTTGCGATGCGGTTGCTATTGGTGGTGGTAATGGTTATGCTATTGGTGCTGTTGCTGATGTTTGTAACCTTTGCACCATATTTTCCAAAGCCACTACCCGAGCGCGAAGCTTGTTGACTTCTTCTATCACACCGGGGTGATTGTCGGTTCGGACAAGTGGATAAATAAAATCTAGAATTTGATGTAGTATGTAGTCATGACGAGACACTCTGGAAATGAGAGAGAAAATGGTGTTTCGAATAGGTTCACCGGTAAGTGCTTCAGGTTCTTCGCCAAGAGGGCAATGTGGTGGATGGAAAGGATCACCTTCTTCTTGTCTCCAATGATTGAGGAGGCTATGAACCCATCCCCAATTCATCCAAAATAGATGATGGCTGATTGGTCGATCCATTCCGGTCACACTGCTTTCGGAGCTTGAGTGAGATTCCATTTCGGAATTCGAAGGACTTGAACTAATGACGAATTCCATTTCGTACGATTTGAATAAGGGATTGATTTTTGAATATTGGATGGTACTCTAACTATATAGAATATCTATATATATAGAGCAAAATGTTTCGTAGATTACGACGGAATTTATGAGATATGTCAGGCAAAGTTTACAGTAATAGATACGATAAGATATGATTTAGCAGATACGCTAAGATATGAATTTTGTCCATACACTATTCATGCAATCAATGTAGCAAGACGTGTCTAGACTAAGAATGATAAGCAGATAATTTTTGACACCAAATGATAAGCAAAACTTTTTGACATGCAGACCAGGTTCAAGTCCAGACTTATTAATATAACCTAACAACTACTAAGTCGAAGTCCAGACTCACTAATGTATCCTAAGAACTCCTAGTTAGACACACTAATGCAAAACCTGGTTCGCTACGACCACTGCTCTGATACCAACTGTAGAACAGTTGGGGACAACCACCGTCCCACCCAGTGCCTTCCCAGCTAACCGCCTGGTGACCACTGAGTGTACCTCAGTTACTGATTTTAGGGCCTGTCTCTCAACTACTGCCAACCCTCGTAAGGGATCGCAAGGAGTAAGAGTCAATGCTTCGTCACAGGTAACACTGTAAGAACCTCCTTTACGACTAACCCGCCACATATGGACGGCGTTATACCAGCTCTGATACTAACTATAGAGACCCGTCCTAATCCATCCGGACTAAGTCCATATCGATTACAAACGATTCACAACAGTTGATTACATCGCGAGGTACTTGACCTCTATATGATACATTTTACAAACATTGCATTCGTTTTTGAAAAGACAATCTTTCATTACATCGAAAGTTGACGGCGTGCATACCATTTTATAATATATCTAACTATAATTGACTTATTAATAATCTTGATGAACTCAACGACTCGAATGCAATGTCTTTTGAAATATGTCATGAATGACTCCAAGTAATATCTTTAAAATGAGCAATTGCACAGCGGAAGACTTCTTTCATACCTGAGAATAAACATGCTTTGAAGTGTCAACCAAAAAGGTTGGTGAGTTCATTAGTTTATCATAAAGAATCATTTCATAATTTTAATAGACCACAAGATTTCATATATCCAATTCTCATAAACATACGTCTCATGCATAGAGACAAAAATCATTCATATGATGAACACCTGGTAACCGACATTCACAATATGCATATAAGAATATCCCCATCATTCCGGGATCCTCCTTCAGACATGATATAAATTTCGAAGTACTAAAGCATCCGGTACTTTGGATGAGGCTTGTTGGGCCCAATAGATCTATCTTTAGGATTCGCGTCAATTAGGGTGTCTGTTCCCTAATTCTTAGATTACCAGACTTAATAAAAAGGGGCATATTCGATTTTGATAATTCAACCATAGAATGTAGTTCCATTTACTTGTGTCTATTTCGTAAAACAGTTATAAAAGCGCATGTATTCTCAGTCCCAAAAATATAAAGGGTAAAAAGGCAAATGAAACTCACCATACTGTATTTTGTAGTAAAAATACATATAACATCATTGAACAAGTGTAAGGTTGGCCTTGGATTCACGAACCTATATCATTTATATATATTAATGCATATCCTTGTAATCGAACATATATATTTATTATTATTAGTGATAAAATTTTATATTATTAATTTATATATCTCATCATTTCTATATAGAAATATACTTTTGTTATGTTATATGTATCAAATATTTTATATGTATGTATTTCATTAGTTTGTTAACATAGTAATTATATTAATACTAAAATAATATTAGCAGTGATTAAAATAATGATAATGATAATACTAGTGTTAATAGTATTAATAATATTAATGATAATATTAATGACACGATTCAATTTATCAAATATTTTATATGTATGTATTTCATTAGTTTGTTAACATAGTAATTATATTAATACTAAAATAATATTAGCAGTGATTAAAATAATGATAATGATAATACTAGTGTTAATAGTATTAATAATATTAATGAGTTTATTCATAAAGATAGTTTTAAATGATAATTTTTATGGTAATGTTAGTAGGCTTTAATAAAATAAGTAATTTAATAATATTGATAATGAAAATTATGTTTTTTTGATTTTAATACTTAGTACTTAGTAATACTAATTGTACAATCTTATTATTTATGGAAATCTTTAATAGTAATACTTTTATAAACATAATAATTCCAAAATGTTACTAATATAAATAAAAATGATAGTAAATTTTATTATTTTCATTATAATACTAATAATGATCCTCATAATACTTGTACCAATATTAATAATAATAATAATACTAATAGTGCTTAGTGATATTAATTAGTAATAATCAAAAATGATACTAATATTAACCCTATTATTTATATTAACCTAATCAACAACAATCATTAATAATAATAACAATTACAATGACAATAATAATAATAATAATAATAATAATAATAATAATAATAATAATAATAATAATAATAATAATAAAAATAATAATAATAATAATAATAATAATATTAATAAAAAGAACTACCTCATAGAGTTTCTTTAAAAAAAAATAACAGCCCTTCCAGGGGCTCGAACCCGCGACCTCCAGTTTCCCCGACAACACCTCAAACCATCCAACCGTGACCATTTTTCTGTTATTATACAGTTTCTAAAATCTTTTAACTATAAACCCGAGTTCATCTTCTTCTTCATAAATTAAATCGATCAGAGAACAACGAATCTTATAACAACAAATACTTTGTTTGTTTTTAGGACTTTCAAACGAATTAAAAACAACCATAATGTAATATCATAAATGACAGAACCGAAAAATAATAAAAAAAAATATACACATCTCGCTATGAATGTTTATAAACTCAAACTTTGATTCAATTATATAGGCGTTTTTAGACAAAAGTTTCAACATGAAATCTGTTCCAAATACCTTCTATAAACTTTCTGTAACATCAATTTAATCCAAAACATCACAACAAGTTCGAATTTCTTGATGAACAGATGGTTGACTTTTGAAAACCAAATCTTTGACCTCAAAATTCTTATTCGATACTAGAAATTGGAATTTAAAACTTTTCAGAATGTTTAAATGAAAGATTTATAATATAATTGCATTAATAGAATTTTAGATAAAACTCGAATTCGAATTTTTGTTGAAAATGAGAAGAACAGGGATACTCGACACTTTTAATGATTTTTCAGTTTCCAATTTGAATGGCATTGTGAAAATAGGTTTATGTATAGATATTAATCAAATATTAGATGCAGTAAATTTTCTTGTTTGTATCCTGAACTGATTTTGACGTTTAACAAAATGGAGCCAGGTTCATTCGATTAGTAAAAAAAAAAATCAAAATAAAATCAAAAGCAAAGCTGGATTATGATGGTTAACAGATTCATATGATTGCTGACTCAGTTTCAATAATCAGAGACAAGAAGTACTAATTAAAAACAGTTGAGAACGATATAAAACTGATTCACTTTAACATTCGTTGTTTTATTATAAATAAATAATAATAATAATAATTCCATTTCTATTAATAATAATAAATAATAAAAATAATAATACAGATAATGTATAATAATAATATTGATTCTCAAAGATAATACATAGTAATACTAGTAATATTAATTTACATGTTTTAACTTTTATATCTCTAATATTAATATTACTATTAATAATAATAGTGAGATTGATATAAATACTTATGCTTATCAAATCCCATGTATATAGATATACATATATAACGAATTCGTAATATTAATAATTCTGCAATCAATAATAATAAAAGTAATATAATAACTGTATTTTAACTTATAATTAAATTTAACATAATATTACATATTATTAGTTATGTAATACTTATTATTATATGATAACATATTTAATATTTGTATATATATCATATATATTAGAACATACATGTAATATTAATTGTATACAGAATTCATATATATATATATATATATATATATATATATATATATATATATATATATATATATATATATATATATATATATATATATATATATATATACTTGATAACATTTTATTTATTTTTGTATACTACTTTACACATTTAATTCAAATGATTAAATGGTATAATATTCATTTAACTTAATATATGCACTTATATTTTATTTACATATTTATTTTCACACACACATATCTATTTACAATTTAATTGTTCGTGAATCGTCGAGAATGGTCAAAGGTCAAATGCATTCGTGAAAAATAGTTCAAACATTTTGGAACTCGGTTTAATAGACGTTGCTTATCGTATCGAAATCAAATAAGATTCAGGTTTAAATTTGGTCAGAAATTCCCGGGTCATCACACTAGCCAAGTTTAACGCTATATATATATATATATATATATATATATATATATACATATATATATATATATATATATACATATATATATATATATACATATATATATATATATAAGTAGTAATATTATTATAAAAGGGGGGTTTACCGTTTAATGACCGGTTTGTCGAATTTAAATAAAGCGTGTAAAGATAAATGACGATAATTAAAATGCGTAAAATAAATAGCAATGACAAAATATAAAATTGCGAATAATAAAATGACAGTAATTAAAAGTATGATGAGAAATACAATAAAAGAATTATGCTTATTTAAACTTCCGTAATCATGATGCTTGACGTTTTGATTTTAATTTATTTATCTGGGTTAATTGTCCTTTGTCCTGGATTTATTTGATACCTATCTGGTTTTTGTCCATAATAGTCCGTCGGTCATAATTATAAAATGCTCGTCAAATTAACCTTATTCCCGAAGTCAAATATTCCAACTAATTAGGGATTCTAACTGTAACAAGGTTTTAATACTTTGTTTAATGATTACACCAGGTTATCGATGGCATGTAATTCAAGGTTTTATTACTTTGTTAACAATTACACCAATTATCCTTGTATGTAATCCACCCCTGTTTTAATGAGATATGAATATTAATTTACCCACTTGATCAGAATGAATAATCAATTATCCAACCCAAATAATTAATTAAATGATCGTAAAAGATGTCGTATAAACGTCACTAAATAGGACATACATAATCATTTTAATAATTATTAGATTAACTAATTTGAAGATAGGTTCGACGGGTTCCAATGAGTTGTCGCTCAATTAGACAATACCCCCTATTTATTAATAGTCATAGTACAATGTCCACAAGTGTCGGTCTTTTGTCCAAACCTTAATTATGGTACAAAATCTAAATACCCTGTCTTAATATTTAGTCTAACATCACGATTACTTTGGTTCAAATAAGCATAATAATAACTTAGTTACGAGACATTAATTTAAAAAGGAAGAACATAGCTTACAGTGGTGATTAATTGCGTAGCGTTACACGGACAGAGTTCCGACTTAAAACCCGTAAAACATTCCTTACAATAACCCAATTATTATTAAACTTAATTTAAAATTAAAATTATATTTAAAAATATAATTATGATTACAGAGGAAGAAGAAGAAAAAGGTATATATTACTCGTTCAATTCGCTGCCTTTTATAGATGTGAGCTGAATTTGGGAGCCATGAGATCGCATGGGTTCCCTTTGTTATTTCCATGCGACCGCATGGACAGGCTGGCCAGCACACATCACTTTGTTTTCTAGTTTTGCCGACGTTTTAATAAATAAATATAATATATATATATATATATATATATATATATATATATATATATATATATATATATATATATATATATAATTTTATGAATTATTTATATATTATATTATATTTATGTGCATAGTTGACTCGTAATTTTAGCTCCGTTTCGCGCATTGAGAGTTGGTTCATGTCCCGGTTCCAGATTTTCGAACGTCCTTGCGTACTATTTAATATCTTGTACTTTGCGTTTTGCGGCTCGTACTCTTGTAAGTTTTAGACGTTTCTCATCAATAATTTGAACCACTTGAATTATATCTTGTACATTTGAGCTTTTTGGTCATTTGCGTCTTCAAATCGTCGTTTTCTTCTTTTGTCTTCGCACTTATTTATTTAAACGATTATTACATAAAAATATAACAATAGTAACTAAAAGCTTTACATATTGGAAGGATATTGTGCCTAAATATATGTTCATTTGGAGCACTATCAACCTCGCAATGGGACCAAATGTTGATGACTTCGTCCAGATGGATTAGGACGGGTCTCTACAGTTAGTATCAGAGCGGTGGTCTTAGCGAACCAGGTCTTGCATTAGTGAGTATGATTGATAGTTGTTAGGATGCATTAGCAAGTCTGGACTTCGACCTTAGCTGCATATTATAAGTTTTGTTTATCATTCCTACATTCCTAGTGAAAAAATTACCTGCTTATCATTCCTAAGTCTAGACACGTCCTACTGCCTTTATTGCATAGATAGTGTATAGACAAATTCATATCTTAGCATATCTATTACGGTAAACTTTGCCTGATATCTCCCGTAAATTTCTCCGTAATTTAAGGGATCCTGGTACTACATATATCTATGCACATTATGCATTGAGAATACCATCCAACTATCATTTACTGTCACTAAACTTTTCATATCAAAAATCTTTTCTGTGATCGCGTAAGATGGCCTCTACGAATCGACCAAGTTCCTCTGACTCTGAAGACAGCGTGATGGGAGCGCACCAACCGATAAACTACCGTGATTTCTTTAGAAAGTGGGGATGGGTTCACGAAATACTTACCCTGTGGAGAAATGAAGAAGGTACTCCATATCAAGAGCCGAACTTACCACCTAACGTCGGAGTGCTCGATCCGCTTACCGGCGAACGTGTTCGCAATACCGTTTTCACTCTTTTTGCATGGATTTTCCGCCTCGAAGGTCGACTCGATATCGTTAAAGATAGTATTCGTCCTCTACTTCCGAATTCTAATCAGATAGGATTATTAGAAGAAGTTAGAAGACTTCGAACTAAATATCAAGAATTGACAAATCTTACGGAAGAATGGGTAGAACTAATTCATAGACTCGAGCGTAAAGTAGAAACCCTGGAGGTGACGGTGTTCAATTTGGAAGCTAGGCTCGCATCTACTACGCAGGTACCACAAGCAGTACCAACACCAACAGCAACACCACCTGCACCAGCATGATTTCCATCACCACAAGCTCCGTAAACACCACAAGCTCCGTAAACACCACAGACACCGAAGAGTACCGAGAATGATGAATTATGAAATATTAATTCATTACTTTCTGTCCACGATTAAAAGATATATGTATATACTTATCTCGAGATCGAAATAAAAATTCTTTTCATATTAACTATGACGTGTGAATTTTTAACGGATAGGTAATACCCGAGAAAGATAAAAGAAGCTTTAAAGGACTTCTATCATAATTAATTCACATATGTTATCATTCACATCTTTCATCATCGATTTAACAATCGATATCTATAAATCTATGATTACATCTGAAGAGAATATATATGTAAGTATATTTTCATAAAGATTGTAATTAAAAATTCTTTTGTACAAACTGTTAATCGTAAAAATATTTTAACGGGTAGGTAATACCCGAGAGATATTTAGATTTCACATTAATAAGTTACATTGTACATTTTTCCAATCTGATTCAACAGTCATTTACTATCCTACTTACATTCACAGATATACATATCCGTTCACCGCAGAATAACCATTTTCATTCAAATTCATATTTGGATTTTGACTTATCAGAATCCAACAAGTGGCATAATGAGGAGAACATTGGACAAAAATAAAATTTGTTAGAAACAAACAAATTAACTATCAGAAATTTTGTTAAGAATCCACGCTAACAAAATCCTAGCTAACTGCTAATTCCCTATTACAGTTTAATTATCGCAAATTTAATTATCACAATTTAATTATCGCAATTTATTTATCGCAATTTTCATTCTCGCAATTTTATTTATCGTCATTTAATTTCTGTTATTTATTTTACGCACTTTAAATATCGTCGGATAAATCGGGACACGTATACAATGTTTTGACATATCATATCGACGTCATCTATATATATTATTTGGAAGAACCATAGACACTCTATATGCGGTAATGCTCGAGTTAGCTATACAAGGTTGAGGTTGATTCTAAAATAATATATATACTTTGAGTTGTGATCGAGTCTGAGACATGTATACAATGGGTAATGACACGTATTAATTAATTCGAATATAATATATTAAACTATATATGAATTATTGGACTACTAACTGTGGACAACTAACATTGGACAATTAAAATGAATAAAAATATTGACTATAACATATGAAACTAAACATTTCTTCAAGTTTGCCACTTGATTTCATCTTAAACATCCTTTGTACCTTGACGATTGCAATCAGCGTTTAATCATCTAAAAACACAATTCTCTTGAAACCACCTCGGATTGATAACTGATAATTCAGATATGGTAGCATTAAATACAGAGGAAACAGAAAAATTGTAGATGGTCTTAACGGCCAAAAGTTTGATAATAAAGAATGGAGGGTTGGGAACGCTCGATAGAAAATTTGGTACTGAAAAACGGATTGAGCAAACCATGAAGGAGACCGAGGACAAATACAAGGACCAAACCCTATATTTAAAGAATTCGGATAATTCTGTATCCGATGAAATCTTTAGAGAATATCTTGCTCCGTACTCATGTTAAATCTTGTGAAAAATCTTTCTTCATCAACCTTCGATCTTAGAAATTCTGAAAATATCATCATAAATATCGTCGATATTTCTGAGGATATTTTCATAACTCTTCTTGTCCGGAATTATTTATCTCTTCGTGCTATCTATATTACATCATAAAAGAAACTGTTTTATTTCTAAGTTCTATAAACTTCGAGTTTAAATTATGAATGATTTCTGGAGAAGTGTTGGGGATTGAAGCATGAGTTAGTATAATATAATGACGTCAGGCCAACGTGGTTATATTACAGTAGGTCATGCTAAATTTCTAATGGAACGTGATGATGGTTCACAGTAGACCATACCCTCATCATTTTCCATATTACATAACTCTTTCATTCTAATTAACCTTTGAACATATCAAGAAAATATATTCTTGATAGTTCTATCCTAAGTGATACTGGTAAGTTAACAAATCAAATCGTGCGATTACCTTCCCTTTCTGCCTATAAACTTAGTTATGTTCTTTCGAACTTCATACCTACAAACCAAGACGTCTTGATCGCTTTACTTCAGGTCAGGAAAAGAAAACAAAAGCATAGAGCTCCGAAATATAAGCACGACAACATAAAAATTACAAACCGTGTATATCAAGGCGTATAGCAATATAAAGACACGGGAGAATTATAAATACAACAATCCCGAGAGCGAAGTAGAAGTAAACAGATTTCTCCTGTGAGAGTTGGAATAGGAGGATGATTGTTGCGATAGTCAGAATGAGGTCAATGATCAGAACTGGATTAAGCATTTTCAAAATCGTTTGAAAATATGAATTGAAAAAGAAAAGTATAGAAGTGATGAAGATAATGGAACGGTAGAGGTAAATTTATAAAGGAAAAACCCGACAAAGCAAACGAGACAGATGACCGCATTTAATTAAAGAGGATCCTAAATTTCCTTAATTACCGAAAAATCAAATCTTATATACATTTCGAAGATTATCTCTAAATTCCTTGAATTCCGGAAATCCACCGTGACTACGTCAAAAGTTAAACCTCTATCTCAATCTTTTGTGATAGCTTCACTCGTACGCCTCGAGTAATCGAATTATTTTATCAATATTACTCAATGTTAATAAAACTCTAATTATCAACTCATAATCGTCATGAAAACATTTTTATTGTTAGCCATGACGACCTCGATCAAATTTCGGGACGAAATTTCTTTAACGGGTAGGTACTGTGACGACCCGGAAAAAATTTCGACTAATTTTGAACCAAACTCACGATACGATTTCATAATTTTGACACGATAAGAAAAGTCTGTAAGGTTGAGTCTCAAAAATTTTGAACTATTCTCATACATTCAAATGACCTTCGACCATTCCCGACGATTCACGAACAACTAGTTGTAAATAGATATGTGTATATATATATATATATAATAATTGGAAGTATAATTTGAAATATTAAATGTTGTTGTTATGAAATATGATATTATAATAATTATTATGTGAAAACATATATATATATATATATATATATATATATATATAAATAAAAGTATATTAAAAATAAATATTAAATAATTATAATACTCGTTTGATGTTTCGATAGATATTAATCAGGTTAAAAACGAACTTATGTGATTTTAAAATAAACGGTGATCCGAAAATAAGTTCTATAAATTTTAGGCTACTAAAAATGTATTTAGGATCTAGTTATTAAATTTTAACATTTTTTTTATATTTTACCCAGAATCGAGAGGGACAGTTGATGTAATTTTTATTTAATAAATTAATGACCAAATTTTATACCATAATGACTGAAATAAATAAAGGAATTTAATTTAGAAATTTAGAAATTTTCTGAACACTTTTATCCACAACCGATTAACGATGGAGAACGAAATCTAGTCCGTGAAGAAAATAAAAACAAAAGTAGCCTGGCGGCTATACTATTTGTGACTTATTAATTTGGATGCTACTGTTTTTAGTCCCACCATCTTTGATCTATGATTTATATAATATACTTATAAAAATACAAAGGAGATAAATATATCTCGGCCATCATGTGATATCTTATGTTAAATTACTGTTGTTGTTTTGATTCCACTTTTATATATACAAACGTGCATGATATAGACATACACACTATAACCTTTTTCTTTTAACATATTTTAATCAATTCATATCTATTTAAGATGTGCTACGGCTTTATGAAATCAACTAAAAAGAACACTACCTATTACTCTTTCGGGTTACTACACATCGAAGATCACCACCACCTTAGCCTTACCTTTGACATCACCTTCAACTCTCATTAATCTATCGACTACAACCTGTTGCGTGTGTGTTCGGTCATAGCCACCACTACACCACCTCACAACAACACCATCCCATGTTCATCGTTTTCTTCTCCAACCACAAAGAACCATGTGAAATCGCCACTATGGTTTGCAGCTGCTATGCTGTGTGTTGTCCGGGAAACAAACCGTAATACCATCACCTCTTTCTCATTTTCTGTTCCGGTGTGAATACCCAAACAAAACCATCGAAACACCCATATATATTGCAACTTCTGTCGTTATTCTTATAGTTCAAACAGTAGCTTTTGTTTGTCGTGAACCACCAGAACATCAACACACCACCAAACCGTCACCTTGGTTACTTCATTCGTTCGCTTTGCTGCTACTGTACTGCTATGACTACTGCTCTCATCCACTTCTTGATAGTGACAACGGTAACAATGAATGATGATACTCGAGCTATATATTATATAGACGTCAATTATGAAACATGGAATTTAACAAAAAATAAAAAAAATAAAAAAAAATAAAAATAGAAATGAGTTGATAAAATGGTAACGTGGCAAAACAAGTTGGTGAGTGGGTATGGACTGTCGGGTCAAAAGGAATTTAATCACCACAGAATCTGAAACGAGTAGACTTTATATCCAAAGAAATTATTGGGCCCTTATCATACTCTTGCTTTGCTCAAACAAAACCACCTGTAAGTCACTAGTACTATTATATATATTCGGTGTAGGTTAGTAAGAGTAGGGCAGTGATGACATGGCGATGTAAACATCAAAATTTTTGTTGCCTTATACTTCTATAATTGGAGATCCTAAATCGAGCATATGACCGACACTATGCTATTTCTTTTTGATTTTTGGGTCGTTCCTATATAAGCCCAACAACACACCTTTGAATTACAAACAACCCACACATATTTGGGCTTCTTGGGCCGCATCTACTACAACTCCATACGCGATTTGGCTGCTTGAGTAAACCGGTGTAGCATCAGGAGGAAATCACGAAGGTTAACCACCCACTTTCTTGAGCCATGGATCAATCCTACATAACATGATAATTATAAGCATGATGTTCGATAATAATGAAAAATGAAATGGATAATAGGTGATGATTTGATCATGAGGACATGATAATTAGATAATGATGATATTGATTGTAGATGATGCATGACGATGGTGGTTATATTGTTATGATGTCGTGTATGATGTATGTTGATCAATAATGATGATGACGAAGCTTGAATATCGTGGTGAGGTTACCCATGATGATATATGATATATGATATATAATATATGATATATGATAATGAATAATGATACTCGAAATAATAAGTTAATGATGATGACGATCGGTTAAGATATTGATGATCATTATTGATGATCGTGAGGTTATGATTTATGTTGATGAATCGAAGACGTTTAGATTGTTATCGGGTTAGCGGGACGTCGCGGGTTCAAACCCGGACTTGGGCATTTATTTTAAAAGGACTACTTCTTTGAGGTAGTATTACTATTACCGTTATTATTATTATTATTATTATTATTATTATTATTATTATTATTATTATTATTATTATTATTATTATTATATTATTATTGTGACTATTATTATTATTATTATTATTATTATTATTATTATTATTATTATTATTATTACTAATAAAATTATCATTTTATTACTAAAATTATCATTTTATTACTAAAATTATCATTTTTATTAAAGACTATCATTTTTGTTAAAAATATCATTTTTATTATTATTATCATTATTATTATTTTGACATTAATATTATTATTTTAATATTATTATTATTATTATTATTATTATTATTATTATTATTATCATTTTTATTAATACTAGTATCATTATTATTATCATAACAATTGTTATTATTATTATTATTATTATTATAAAACGAAACAACTTTTTAGTTAATATTATTAATATTACCAAATAACTATTAGTTATATAAAACTATACCTAATACATATAAAATAACTATATTTTTATTTATTTAAAGTACATAAAATGAATACATTTATGAAACATACAAGTTATTAATATAAAATGATAGCATTAATAAATATATATATATATATATATATATATATATATATAAATTTATTGAATTACAACTATATGTGTTAATATATATATAAATGGTATAGGTTCGTGAATCCGAGGCCAACCCTGCATTGTTCAATGTCGTCATATGTATTTTTACTACAAAATACAGTATAGTGAGTTTCATTTGCTCCCTTTTTAAATGCTTTTGCAATATATATTTTTGGGACTGAGAATACATGCGCTGTTTTATAAATGTTTGACAAAATAGACACAAGTAATCGAAACTACATTCTATGTTGAATTATCGAACCGAATATGCCCCTTTTTAGCTTGGTAGCCTAAGAATTAGTGTTTATTATAATTGCCAATAATTGACGCGAATCCTAAAGATAGATCTATGGGCACTAACAAGCCCCAGTCAAAGAATTTGAACTGCTTTAGTACTTCGATTTATCATATCCGATGAGAGTCCCGGAATGATGGGGATATTCTATATGCATCCTGTTAAGGTCGGTTACCAGGTGTTCAGCATATGAATGGATTTTATAGCAGTGAGCAGACCTGCACTTTGAAATGAAAATGAAATCTTGTGGTCTATTGAAATTATTAAAATGATTGTTTATGATAAACCTATGAACTCACCAACCTTTTAGTTGACACTTTAAAGCATGTTTATTCTCAGGTATGAAAGAAATATTCCGCTGTGCATTCGCTCATTTTTGAGATATTACACGGAGTTATTAATGACATATTTAGGACAATACCTCGCAATGGGACCAAATGTTGATGACTTCGTCCAGATGGATTAGGACGGGTCTCTACAACTACTTTGTGGAGAACCCAAGGTATCCTGCGAAACAATTTAAAGGATTAGAATGCGCAGAGAATTGGTTTTGCGTCCATGTCATTCGACATTCTATCACACTAAAGAGTTCTGAAACTACACTGATGTTTACCGAAAATACATATCATCGGTGAATTTGGTGTTCAAGTATCTTGGTGTTAAAATATGCGTCGATTATAGTGAAAAGGAAGATGAAATACATAGACGCTCTCTGACGCCCTGATACAAACTACTTAAACAACAAAACGTAGATTATTGTTTTGGTGTTGAAGTAGTTTGCATCAATGTCAGAGGGCGTCCATGTCATTAGGCATTCTATCACGCTAAAGAGTTTTGAAACTAGACTGATACTTATAAATCGCTGACCTAAAATACATATCATCGGTCATCAACCGAACTTTTTGTTTTGCAGTTTTTTGTGTGAAGTATATTAGATATATACTCCGTATTTAATATTTGATTTAATTAATACAACAAAATAGAATGACCATTTTAACATTGAAATTAAGAAAAGATTAATTTTTTAGAAAATTGTGAACCTCATATCAGTTTGTGTGGCATAGATTGAGATAAGCCTTTTCTCCCAAAATCCACCCTCTCCCCCATTCATCATCTCCCAAAAATCATTCCATTCCCATTTACAGACCACAAACACATTCAATTTAGATCTGTGTGTTACCCCCAATTCACCACCAATCTCAATGGCCAACATGATCATGGCTTCATCCAAAACCCTAATCACCTCTCCACCAACCCCAATCAAATCAATGGCATCACCATCACCACAACCACCACAATCACAACCACAAAAACCCCTAATTTCATTCTCCCCCAAAACCCTAACCCTAGCCGCCACCACAATCGCCACCGCCATCGCCGCCACACCACTCCCTTCACTCGCCGAAGAATTCGAAAAAGCACAACTTTTCGACTTCGATCTCACTCTCCCAATCATCGCCGCTGAATTTCTGTTCCTCATGTTCACACTCGACAAATTATACTACTCGCCATTAGGTAATTTCATGGACAAAAGAGACTCCGAAATTAAAGAGAAGTTAAGCAGCGTCAAAGACACGTCAGCAGAAGTAAAACAACTGGAAGAACAAGCGGCGGCGATTATGCGAGCTGCAAGAGCTGAGATTGCGGCGGCGTTAAATCAGATGAAAAAAGAAACCGCCGGCGAAGTTGACGCGAAATTAGCGGAAGGACGGAAGAAAGTTGAAGCTGAATTACAAGAAGCGTTGGTGAGTCTGGAGAATCAAAAACTTGAAACCATTAAATCACTTGATTCACAGATTGCTGCTCTTAGTCAAGAAATTGTCAACAAGGTCCTTCCAGTTTAATAATATGCATATATAGTCCTTTCAATGTTGGATAAACGGTTCTAGATTCGATTTAAGTGGGAATGATGATATAAACTTGTTTATAATTTGGATGATTCGGATTTGGATCCGGGTTTTATTTGTAATGAAGCTATTGTTAATTGTTAAATAATAATAATGTTTTTTCCCTATTGATGCAAGTTCTATATATCATATTCTTCCTAATTTCCATTTTTTCACTAGTGTTTGTTGATAATGTACTTGATCTGCATGAAATCTTTCCCATAAACAATGTATAAAATCAAAGTTTAGTACATTACCGCTCCAGAATAATATGGGTCGCGAGTGCATGACCGTTGATTCAAGTGGTCATAAAACTGTTAAACTTGTTGAAAGCAACATTATTTCAAACAGTAACCTGTTGGATAAGCAAAAGCGCCGATGTAATCATCGAATGTGCTTGTTAATAATGTACTCGATCTGCATGAAGTATCTTCCATTTCGTTACTTTCTAAATCATCAAATGAAAACGATCGTCCAAGTCTTATTGAAGAGTTGTCAGCATGATCACTTTCTTTTGCGAAGCCTTCTTGTTTTCTGTTAGAAAATAACCCTTTAATCCAGTTGGATCGAGACTTTTTATTAGTGCCATTATCTTTATGACCTCCGTTAACTTTATTTCGGAGTAGTGTTTGCTTGTTTTTCATGTCTCCAGACAAATTTGATTTTGTTGATGACCTAATTCCAAAAATGGGTAAGGAGCAGCTTAGTTCTTCTTTAAGTTTCAGGTCAATGCTTGTTGGGTTGACCCGGCAATACTTTTTGTCATATTTATGAAGCTTTTCATGATGTATAACATATGTAGTGATGGAAAAACTTTTTCTTATACAGATCTTGTAGTTAAAATAAGATCGGATATTTCAAGTATTTGAGAGCACTTTAGACAAATTTCAACCTGTTTAGCCTACTCAACCCATTTCATCAGCACCCGTGAAAGCCAGTGTGTTCTATTTTACCCGTTTGACCCATTATCAGTAAATTCTAACCCAATCGACTCATTCAAAAATAACAAAATGTTTAAAATTTGCATAGACTAATTAATAAAAGCTTACCCCTCGGATTCATTTGGAATGCGATAAAAAGTCTCTGATGCTTCCCCTGCAAGAATATAAGCGGGTGTATGTCGAACAAATTGAATCTGTACAGAAAACAAAACCCATTTACTTCAATTCTATATCTTCAAGATATAAGTAGCCCGAACACAAAATTATAGTAACACCGCGAAACAAAGCACTAACGAACACCAAAAAACTGTTCTGTTTCTAAATGTATCAATGGATGCGACTTTTTAAGCAGCTGACTATTAAAAAGTTCTATACAGAAACAACAAAATTAGCTAATTGACACTTTGATCCACTTTGGATTCAAGTTTATTTAACACACGCACATGAACATATATATTATATCTAATCTGATAGTTAGCATTATCTGAAAATGCCTTCTACTAGATGAACAAAAGAAGCACAAATCAATCAGTCACATACCTGATCACCATTCTTGATCCCAAAACGTGTAATAGGATCACGATCACGAAGAAGCTTCATATGCTCAAAACATAAGCAGAAATGACTCCATACATGTGACCTACAAGCACAATCAGCTGTAAAAGATGAGACTGTTTTTCCAACATTAGACATATCATATTTTCAAAGAATATTTCACTAAAAAGGTGACCGAAGGTTTCATCCTGATGGGCGGTAGGACTATTATGTTCGTCCGAATTGCATAAAATGTACAACAAACAAAGCATATTATACCAGAAATAAACGCAGGGGGTCCACATCTCTCCGCCAACATGACCATAACTTCCCTCACGGCTTCATTAGGTGCCTATCTAACATGTTTCAAAGGCCAAAATCTCATTTTCATGGTGGTCTAAGATGAAAATTTTTAACATTTTTTTTTTTTTTTTTTTTTTTGAATCTTTTTGCAATTATGTTCCATTTGTAAGTAGAACTGAAGTTTATATAATTTCGTTTGCTAAAGATCATGAATTGTTCCATCAATCAGATGATTATGTTACAGTTTTTCCTAAATTTAGCCTTTTCTAAATCACTAATATCAACATCTCTCATATGTAAACAGAGTGACGTAAATTAGTCATCGTATATACCACGAAATCTCGCAATCTCCATGGTTAGGTAAATGACTGAAAGCAGATTCAACAGCTTGCTTCACTTTCACAACCGTTGCTTTCTTCGTAACAAAAATATCTGAGTCACATGATCGTTAAAAACTCTTATTATTATTATAAACATCATTCAATTAACAAAATAAAAATAAAAAAAAACATATTGTACCGAATGACGATCCGTCTAATTTAAGGACGGAAAGTCTGATCAGTTGCGAGCAGAGTTTTCCGGATAAAAGTCGCTTTTGAGAGCTGCGTTGATCAGACAATGGCAATCGAAATGAAGATTCGGTTGTAAACGGAGATGATTGAGTTGTCTCGAAATGATTAAAACCATTATTACGATTGTGTGCTGAATCGTTCTTGTGATCCTGCCGTTTTATCAACGATCTTGGCATTTCTTAATTATATTAAATTTATGATTATGTGATTGCAATGAGATTGAAAATCGTTAGAAATTGGCAAAGTTATAGAATTAATATATTTCGTTAGGGTTGCGAATTTTATTGACAATAAAATTTGACGGGTTCTTTTCGCGCGCTTTTTTCTTAAGACGTCCAAAGAACTTTGAATTGTTACGGAGTATTTGTTAACTAGTGGGTGGGCCGGCCCATTTGGGCCCAATTTTTTGAGAATGATTGTCTGACTTTGTTGACTAAAGGAGAAGTTTGAAAAGCAAAACGACAATATTTGGGGTAATAGGACAAGTACCCTTTTGAGTTTTGACTTTTAGTTTCTTTATTGTTCAATATTTTATTGAGATATTTTAAATTAATTATTTATTTTTATAACGTCTTAGGAGCTGATTCGTACACCATCAAATTTAGCCATACAACACTAAATATGCATTACAGTGTTGTACAGTACAATATTTTAATGTATTTTTGTGGTGTATGGCTAAAATTTAGTGGTGTACGAATTAGTTCCCCAAAAAAAAAATAAGAAACTTATGTTCTATTATGCCTTTAATGTATTGTATGTGAATGAGATTAAAAGGGAAAGAAAAATAAGGGTAAAACTGGAAAGTAAACAGAAAATACAAAATACAATACTTTTATGATATTTTCTTAAACTATGTGTTTTTTGTCTGAAGACAATTATTATGGAACGGAGTGATTATTTATTATTTATATTAGTAAAAGTAAATTAATTACTCCACTATTTTCAATTTTGTATTTTGCTTTTCTCAAATAATTTTATTTTTATGTTCAAAAAAGTTTCATATTTCTTCAATATGCAACATATTTTTACTTCTATTTTTGTTTCAATTTGTATTTTTAGTTTTATTTTATTTATGTTAATTAATCTTAATCAATACCTAAAATCTTAATAGCAACAATACATTACGTTACGCATTAAACAAAAGAAATGGATTGAAAGTATGATGAAGACATGAAGTGTTTAGACTTCAAAGAATAGGCTATAAAAAACAGAAGAAATTAATATTATATTCAGTTTTGTTTAACAAGCAATTTTCAATCATGAGTGTCAAAGAACTTTTGAGACTTAAAGCACTACTTTTGATGTGTAATTATTATAATCACCCGTCCTAATCCATCTTGGACGAATACATTACATTTGGTTACATCGCGAGGTACTTGACCTCTATATGATGCATTTTATAAACATTGCATTCGTTTTTAAAAGACAAACTTTCATTTCATCGAAAGTTGACGGCATGCATACAATTTCACAATATATCCAACTATAATTGACTTAATAATAATCTTGAAGAACTCGACGACTCGAATGCAACGTCTTTTGAAATATGTCATGAATGACTCCAAGTAATATCTCTAAAATGAGCATATGCACAGCGGAAGATTTCTTTCATACCTGAGAATAAACATGCTTTAAAGTGTCAACCAAAAGGTTGGTGAGTTCATTAGTTTATCATAAATAATCATTTCATAATTTTAATAGACCACAAGATTTCATATTTCCATTTCTCATAAACATCATGCATAAAAAATCATTAATATGGATTGAACACCTGGTAACCGACATTAACAAGATGCATATAGAATATCCCCATCATTTCGGGACACCCATCGGACATGATAATTTCAAAGTACTAAAGCATTCCAAATTCCAGAATGGGACTTGTTGGGCCCAATAGATCTACCTTTAGGATTCGCGTCAATTAGGGGTGCACTAATTCTCAAAATTAGTGATGTTCCCTAATTCTTAGGCTACCAAGCTAAAAGGGGCATATTCGGCTTCGATCTATTCAACCATATAATGTAGTTTCGATTACTTGTGTCTATTTCGTAAAACAGTTATAAAAGCGCATGTATTCTCAGTCCCAAAAATATATATTGCAAAAGCATTTAAAAAGGGAGTAATGAAACTCACAATACTGTATTTCGTAGTAAAAAATACATATGACGTCATTGAACAAGTGCAAGGTTGGCCTCGGATTCACGAACCTATATCATTTGTATATATATTAAAACGTATAATCGTAATCGAACAAATTATATATATTTTGGTTATGTATTAAGATTAATACTCTTATATAAAATTTTATTATTATTTATAATATGTTATAATACTTATTTGATATGTAATTAAATTATATTAATATACATAATATTATATTAGTTGAAACATGATTTTACGTAATATTAATATACTTAGATAATAAATATGTTTTTATATAATTTATTTTGTTTGTAAAAATAGTTATGATAATAATACTAATAATGATAATAATAATTATAATTCTGATAATGATAATAATAATAATAATAATAATAATAATAATAATAATAATAATAATAATAATAATAATAATAATAATAATAATAATAATAATAATAATAATAATAATAATAATAATAATAATAATAATAATAATAAAGTGATAATAATTTTACTACCTTAAGGTAACAAGTTTCCAAACAGAAATGCCACTGCCCAGGCTCGAACTCACGACCTTTTGCTAAATCCCCAACACCCTTAACCATCTCTCTGTCTGAGTCCTTTCTGAATTACTACCCAATCTACTTAATATAACTCGTTTACTGTTTCTCCTTCTTCAATTAAATTTAGAACATGATTATCATCACATAACCCTTTTCATCATATTGAAATTTGGTTTGTGTCTCAGCCCAACTAAAAAATAGAGCACAGTGGCCCAACATTTTATCAAAAGTGTTCATGTAACTTGGTCTTTGTCTGACTTCTCAAAAGAAAAAAAAAAATAGGGATAGCAATAACCAAAACATTATTCTTATCATCATCATAACATGCCATCATCATCACTACTAAACCATTATTATCATCTTATGTTATCATTAATCTATGTCATCTTATTATCATTATCGTCGTCTTCGAATTCATTCATCATCACATCCTAATATCATCATATTACTATCACATAGTCATTCAGTATTATTATCATATTATTATCATGCATTAATATTTCATGTATCATTATCATTATATAACTCGATTATTCATTCGGTTATCGTTATCATCATTAACAGACATCATCACTTCATCATCATACATCATTAACATGTTCGTGAGTATAGTCATCATCATACTTCTCGGATCTTAATCTAATCCAACCATCATCATCTTCGCTATTATCATTATGATCATAATCATGATCATCTCCTCCGTTTAACCTCACATCCTAATGTTCGTTAGTCACCTAGCATCGACGTTCACGATCATCATCGTTTTCAAGTTATCATTATCCTCACTTAACATCATCTTCATCATACCTCTGACCACAATCTAATCATTAAACTTATAAGTTATCCTTGTTCCTCCTTACAATGGGTTTTAGCTTTAATTAAAAACAGAAACATAGTAGCAGATGCTACTGTTCGAATAGCAGGAGCAGTCCACGAATGTCCCAATTTGTTTGAAAAGAAAATCGATGGCCTAAAGATAACTTAAATTATCTAAACCCAATTAGTGACCCAAATTCAAGATACTAGTCCACTAGCAGCCTAATCAAATTAGGTTTTGTATCAATCGGCCCAAAATATAAACAAGTACACGATCCCAAATGGAAAACGTATAAAAGTTTAGTTTATTTGCAAGTGGGTTGTTTGCTTTATTAGTTGTCGGCCATACCTCTTTTTCCTTTATGAAACCGACGGGAGAAATCACTCAATCACTATCATTCACGTATAACCTCATCATCTTCCATTATTCACATTATAATAGAGCTTGGAAACAACAAAGGTACTGCAGCAGCTCGATCAGGCAGTAGAAAAACAGATAGTCAACTGCAGTTATTAATCAATTGCAGCAGTCATTTACGGTGGTTTTAATGAAGATTTATCGAGTAAACAGGAAGTAGGTTTGTGTTGTTTAGTACAAAACAGAAAAACACAATTGTTGGCAGCTATAGTATAATGATAAGGAAGTGGTGTTTGTTGGAGTTGAGTACGATTGAAGAAAAAAAAATAGTGAAGAACCGAAGGGTTATCAACAATAGAAACAAAAAATAATGAGGTTTAAGTGGGTTTCATTCAAGTAGGTTTTTGAATTCATGTGATGGTGATTTGGACAGAAGATTAGCGATAGTAGTAGTAGTAATGTTTTGGTCGTGGTTGTTTAAACAGAAAAGAAGTCAGTCCTTATAACGGTTGTAGTAGCAACGTAAATAGAAGAACTGGAAATTTAGATTGAGGGTCGATGATAAGGTGGTATGTGATGTTGTTGGAGTTGTGATGAGGTTGAGTTGGCTCTCGGTTAAGGAGTAGCAACGATCAATATAAGAACAGTAGGATTTAAGTGGGTTTCCATCATGGTTTGATGAGAATAATATAATTTATAAATATATGGGTTGGTAATAAAGGTGGCGATTGTGGGTGTTTGATCGAACAAGAAATAAGAACATTGAGTAAGTAACTTACTTGAGTGCGAGTGGGAGTTCGATAACGATGGGGTGGTGGAGGTT
Source organism: Rutidosis leptorrhynchoides (assembly GCF_046630445.1). Lineage (NCBI taxonomy): Eukaryota > Viridiplantae > Streptophyta > Magnoliopsida > Asterales > Asteraceae > Rutidosis > Rutidosis leptorrhynchoides. The sequence continues at coordinate 372,607,407 of NC_092338.1, forward strand.
GTAGTTCGGGTGGTGATCGTATGACGGTTCTTGATGGTGGAAGGAAAAGGTGTGTGGTAGTAATAGAAGGTGACCGATGGTTTGAGATGACGAGCAAGGTAGGAGTAATATCTATATATATGTGGGTTTCATAAATATGTATATGTATATAATATATAGAGATTGTGGAAAAGAACAAGAAAAGAAACATGAAAGGAGATAGATAGGTGGTTTCATTCGGTGCATATATGTATATTATATAGATATAAAGGAAAATGAAATCCTTCAATCAACCACAGTACTACACTCAATTATCCTATATTTTGATTCCAATCACGGATATATCGTCCAAATGTGAACAAGATATCTATAATATAATAAGATTCATAATATAATAATAATCAAGGAAATATAAACGTGTGATTAAGTTAGCCGTCGTTTACTATTTCATTCACGGACTGAAATTCGTACTCCTTTGTTACTCAGTAGCAGACTAAAAGTTCTCAGAAAAATCCCAAACTTTTAAATTAACTATATTTATTTATTTTGGTCATTATGGTATAAAATTTGATCATTAACTATTAAATAAAAATTACATTAATTATTTACTCCCAACCCCAAGTAAAATATAAAAAGTTTTAAAATTTGACAAACAAGTTCTACATATATTATTATTAAGTCTAAAATTTATAAAACTCATTTTCGAATCACCATTTATTTTAAAATCATATAAGTTTGAATTTAACTTACTTAATGTCGATTGACTGACAAACGAGTGCTATTATCGTTTACTAAATAAATTCGAAACCATATAAATATACATTCAATATACCTTACATATATGTGTGTGTGTGTGTGTATATATATATATATATATATATATATATATATATATATATATATATATATATATTTACAAACAATTGTTCGTGAATCGTCGGGAATGGTCAAAAGGGCAAATGCATTCATGTAAACTGTTCCAAAGTTTTCGAGACTCAACATTACAGACTTTCCTTATCATCTCGAAATCATATAGAGATTAAGTTTAAATTTGGTCGGAAATTCCCGGGTCGTCACAGTATCTACCCGTTAAAGAAATTTCGTCCCGAAATTTGAGTAAGGTCGTCATGGTTAACATTAAAAATGTTTTCATGACGAAAATGAATTGATAAATCGAGTTCTATCATTATTGAGTAATATAGATTAAATAATTCGATTACTCGGAGAGTGAAGCTATCACAAAATAATGAAATGAGAGATAAAGATTCGTCTTAATTTTTGACGTAGTCAGGGTTGAATTCCTGAATTTAAGGAATTTAAATAAAATCTTCGCAATCTAAAAGATTTGATTCTTTGGCGAGCAAGGAAACTAAGATCTCTATAATTAAATACGATGATCTGCCTCGATTACTCTGTCTGATATTTCCACTATAAATTAAACTCTCCCATTCCATTATTCTCACTATTCCTATACTTTCTTTCTTAATTCATACATCCAAAAGATCGTGAAAATGCTTAATCCCGTTCTAATCCCTGATATTTTCCTAATTATCATTTCTGTCATTCTTCTTTACAATCCTCCACCAGAAAAATCTGTTTACTTCTACTATTACCTTGGGGTGATACTATTCTTAATTCTACCGTGTCTTTATATTGCTATTCATATTAATATCCATGGTTTGTAACCTCTGTGTTGTTATTGGACTTTATATTTTCTCTTATATTTTGGAGCTCTTTGCCTTTTTATTATCCTCTCGATCTCTAGTAAAGCGAGTAACGGTCCAGAATTCGTAAGTATGGAGTTTCGAATGAACTTAATATTCTAAACAAGAAAGAACGTAATAGCGCGATTTGATTTGTCAAATTACCAGATTCACTGAGAATAGAACTATCAAGAATATACTTTCTTGATATGTTCAAAAGTTAAGCAGAATGAAAGAGTTATGTAACATGGCACATGATGACGTTATGATTTGTGAATCATCACGTCCCATTAGAAACTCATCATGACTTACCGTAATATAATCACGTTGATCAAGTGTCATTATATTATACTAACTCATGTATCAATTTCCAACACTACTTCAAAACATTCATAATTCAAACTCTACGTTTTCAGAGATTTAGAAACTAAAATAGTTTTCTTTTATGATATAACACAGATAGCACGGAGAGATTATTAATATCGGACAAGAATATTTATGAAGATATCTTCAAAATATTGAGGATATTTACAAGGAAAGATACGATAGCATCGTAGAATTTTAGATTCAAAGTGTGATGAAGAAATTCATTCACAATGATTTAGAGCGATTAAGGAGTAAGATATTCGCTAAAATTTCACTAGAATCAGAATCATCAGGATTCTATGTACAAGTTTAGTCCTTGTGATTTGTTTAGAGAGATTTAAGCCAAAGGGTAATGAATTTGCTGGTACGTCAGCTGGTAATATAGTGGAATATAAAAGGTTCCCTGGTAACGATAAAAGAGCACGTATATATATCAAGGTTGTAATAAGGTTGTTTCGAATGAAAAGTCGAAGTTGACTTGTTGGAGCTGTGACAAAATTGGCTAATTTGAAAAAGAATTGTAATGTTATTTTCGGTAATAGCAATGCCAAAGGAGATAGCACAGGTACGTGTTAAATATTTACTCAGGTTCTGAGAGTTTTTCAGGAGCATAACTATATGCATAAATCTTTTCTTCCATAGATGAGATGCAGTTGGTTCATTCTCTCGATTGAGGTATTTTCAAGAATTATGAAAGGTTTGAATGCAAATTGGAATCGTCAAAATACAAATGAGGTTTAAGATGAAATCAAGTGGCAAACTTGAAGAATTGTTTAGTTTCATATGTTATAATCAATATTTTAATTCATTTTAATTTTCCAATGTTATTAGTCCACAGTCGATAGTCCAATAATTCATATATAGTTTAATATATAATATTCGAATTAATTAATACGTATCGTGACCCGTGTACATGTCTCAGACTCGATCACAACTCAAAGTATATATATTATTTAAGAATCAACCTCAACCCTGTATAGCTAACTCTATCATTACTGCATATAGAGTGTCTATGGTTATTCCAAATAATATATATAGATGCGTCGATATGATATGTCAAAACCTTGTATACGTGTCCCGATATTTAAAGTGCGTAAAATAAATAACAGAAATTAAATGACGATAAATAAAATTGTGAGAATATAAATTGCGATAATTAAATTGCGATAAATAAAATGTAATCACTTAGCTAGGAACAGTTAGCTAGGATTTTGTTAGCGTGGATTCTTAACAAAATTTTCATAGTTAATTTGTTTGTTTCTAACAAATTTTATTTTGTTCAATGTTTTCTTCATTATGCCACTTGTTGGATTCTAATAGGTCAAAATCCAAATATGAAATTGAATGAAAATGGTTATTCTGTGATGAACGGATTCGTACTTCCGTGGTTGTAAGTAGGATAGTAAATGAATGTTGAATCAGATTCGAAGAATGTACAGTATAACTTATTAAAGTGAAATCTAAATATTCTTCGGGTATTACCTACCCGTTAAAATATTTTCACCATTAACAGTTTGTACAAAAGAATTTTTAATTACAATCTTTATGAAAACATATATACATATATATTTTCTTCAGATGTAATCATGGATTTAATGAGTCAATATGATATTAAACTCATTTGATTTACCGTTAGAACAAGAATATATAATCTCTAAAACATTAGAGTTTACATAATCGCTATGTCGAACGAAGATAAATGATGTAGAACGTCATGTAGAATGATGATTATACTCGAGGTACAGAATGTGATGTCGAAGCTAGTGATGCGGATGTTGTTGTTGGTGGTACTAGTAATGTTGGTGCTGAGGCTGGTGATGTTATTGGTGTTGGTGATACTGCTGGTGCTTGCAAATTGTGTACCGTGCTCTCTAAAGTTAACACTCGAGCTCGGAGTTCTTTAACTTCTTCTACTAACCCTAGTTGGTTATCAGTGTGGTGTAGAGGTCGGATATTGATGTGCAAAATGTGGTATATGAATTGTTGTATGAAATAGTATGGAAAAATACCGATTAAAGAGTGTTACACACTAACGGGCAGTGTACCCGATCGTGTAGTAGTATAAATAATGGTTTAGTTCCGTATATCATTCCAAGGACAGTTGTATTAGTCAAACTAGAATTAGAAACTATATTATGATTAACTAAGTAAATGAAACTTAAAGGTACAAGATATTATGTTTTTGTGGCTATTTAACGATTTAGCCAAATCAGAGAAGATTAAAAGTAAAAACAATATTTTTGGTCTTTTAAGTTTATATAATGAAAACAAGTGCAAAGAAAGCAAATAAGATAGTTTGATTTAGATCAAAGAGACGAAATGTTCATCTAGATATTTTACCCTCGCTATTGGATGTAAGTTATATTGTTAAGACCCGATTGAATGAATATGTGTGTAAGTTACCTAATAGATTTACCAAGAGTTCTCTTTAGTAAACACGCAAACTCGATTACAAGATCAAGGGTTCCCTTTTCTCTATAGTTCTTCTCGTGTTTGTAACCAAATAACTATGATATATATGCTAATCACCCAAATCGACTTGCCAAGAGTTCTCTTTAGCAAGTACTCAAGCTAGAATTACTAAGTGGAGGGTTCCCTATCACCTAGACCTTTTCGTTTGTGACTAGTTGATTAGCTAGATCAAAGACTTGAATACCAATTGTCTTTTGCGTTCGCTCTATACAATTCATCCCTATATCGTCTAATCGTTTTGATCTAATTTACCCCCTTGGTCCGGTTTAGTAAACAATCAATCTAAGACAAGTTGATTGTAAATCAATATGATACATCAACAAGAGTTCTCTTTATCAACAACATATCAATTAACTAGATACAAATGATTTAACATCAATAAGCATGGTTCTTTAATTCAAGCTTTAATCTATCACACATAATACATTCAATCAATAAGTTTACATCCAATACTTTGGTTATTAATCTAGACAAACATTATAGAGTTTATCCAACAATCATGATAACAAGCAAAATAACAATCAAATGATAAGTAGAATTCATTGTTAAGAACAAGAAATCAACCTAATTGAGAATGAATCTTGAATGGAGAAGGTGTTGAATCTTGATTCTTGGATGTTTAAGCCTCTTCAAAAAGCTTGGAATTCTACAAAATAGCTCCTAAAATCATCTTCTAACTCCTCTGGTTCGTATCTGATCGTATCTCTTCAATCATTCACTTTTTAAAGTAGTTAAAGTTGGTTAAAAAGTAAAAGTAGGCTGAAACCTACCACTGGACGGCGTCCAAGATACTAGACAGTGTCCAGTTGTAAAGGGATGGACGGTGTCCAGAATTCTGGACGGCGTCCAGTTGTGAAGGGCTGGACGGCGTCCAGATTTCTGGACGACGTCCAGTTGTGCTGAAATTCACTGTCTCGTTTTTTCCTAATCTCCCTTCATTTGGACGGAGTCTCAATCATTTTGGACGGCGTCCAACATATCTGAAGCCTTGTTTTATCATTTTAGAGCGCTAATTTGACCATAACTTGTATCGGAATCAACTATGATGAAATCACAACTTATAGAACGGTCATAATTCACCAAAACTCTTTATAAACCACTTTCCGATACACTTTACATACCTTTGTGTATTACTTGTAGAAATCGCCTTAACTATCCTTGATTCGAGAGTATTTCTCACGATATTGCGAGAGATATATATGATGTAATTTAGCAATATCAAAACACCCCACACTTAAACCTTGCTTGTCCTCAAGCAAATCTTTCTTACAAAGTAGAACAATATAAAACACACTTACACAACATAGAGTACACACATCACACCAATCATGCGAAGCACACGAAATACACACGTTTATTTGAAACGAAACTCATGCTATATGAAACAGACGCTTTAAGTACAACACACCTATATTGGAATCACACTCACGCTATATACACAATGAGAACACACACACATTTTTGGGAGATTAGAGTCAAGTATCCGGGAAAAAAAATTTGATCTTACGGAAATCAGGATCTTATGAAAACGTTTTATGTTTTTGAAAATGTAGTGCTAGTTTTTACGCTAGGCACATTTTACGATTTTGTAGGATTTTTTAAATTTTGAAAAATGAGTACGGGTTTCCCGCTATTGGTCAAGCCAATCCCTCCCACAGTACCTAACATCACGAGATGTTGGTAAGAAAATAATGTGCTTAGGAGGATACACATTACGTCCGGATATCATTGATAATCATGAGGTAATCATCTAATCCGTTAAATCAATCATGAAGATTGAGGTTCATCAGTCTTAAAAGCTGATATTTTACCTTTTCGGAGGTTATCCACTGAGGATCTGATCAATCACAGATATTTTGTGTATCATGGTGCGCTCCCCATTTGACAAGACAGATCTCCCTCATCGAGATAAGTCTGACTACCAGTTTCCCTGTTTGATGTTGAGGCCTGGTAGATTTCCAGTCGATGTTAGCAATGACTTTTCAAGATTTTTCGTCACCCTACAACTGGTCTAGACTACAACTTCTGAAATAAATCAGCAAGTTTGTCGATTGGGAGACTTTACTCCTATGGGTTATACAAAGTGGTCGAGCACATGCATTGCCCTGGTTCTGAACAATGAAGACCGCCCTTAGGTTTTTGATCTGGCACGAGGTCTGGTTTTCGACCAAGCTATGCAATCACCGCTCTCTCACGGTTTACACTCGTTTTGGTACAAGTGACCTACAAGTTAGCTTTACTAAACTAGTAGGATTTTCATCCAAATAATTGAATGATAGTGCAACTTCAAAGACTATTAATAATTTAAAACATAACTCAATATTTCTTTTCTAGTTTTTTAGAACACAATGTATGTAACATAGTTTTTGGACAATTTTCGTTTCTTAGGCTACCTGAAAATTTGAAAATTTTAATCATAAACGCCTTAATTTTTGTAAAACGAATTCCCGATAAATTTCTATCTCCCCACCCCACACTTGAGATCATGCAAGGCCCTCATTGCATGAAATCAGAAAAAGGATTAAATTTAAAGGGCAAAGTGATAGGGTGATTGTAGAAATCTTAAAATTTTTAACCTGTAAATCGTGGAATATGTAGACGGATGCCGCTGAACTTACTGCCAGCATAAGAGCATCATCCACTCCGCGACTAGCATCAAACATACATCATAATATCAAATGTTTCTGAACTTAATGTCAGTCTTTGAAGTTCAATCACGCTGCACAAAATAACAAACCAAACAAATAATACTAAAAATAATGGTGTTTCTACAACCACAACCATTTTCAAATTAGTTAATATTACAAACTAAACATTGTTTAAAAACATACCACAAGAAATAAATAAACAGTCTCAAAGTAATGTAACAAAATGATAATAGGCACGCAGGCCTTCAGTTATCGTACGACCAAAAGTAATTTCCCGAGCCATCTCTGCCTGGGCGTCCCTGCGGGTATTCCTACTCAAATTGGTTCCTGGCATCCTGCATCGCAGCGTTAGTATCATAAATTGGGTAATGAGGTGGTGGGTTTTGAGGATCAGTGTAGTATGTGGGTGTCAGACGTGTTGTCCCATAGTACTGATCGGGGTTGGAATAAAATAACTCTGAGTTATGGTTATTCCAGTCAATACCATAACTGTTTCATCCCTAATCGTGTACTTGAGCAATCTGGCGTTGCTCCATTCTTTGCTGACTATCCCACATACGGTTGTTATGTGTCCTCTGCTCATTCGGACTCAACCTCATATTATTGACACTATTAACCAAATTACCCCAACTAGATTGGGACGGATTCCAAGGACCTTGATCATGAACATTTGTCTGGGCTTCCATTTCCGCTTCTTCTTCCTCTTGTTGTTCTTGTTGAACGTTTGCTCCACTACCACTCGCGCCACCTGCCACAAAAGGTACCAAACGCCTATTTCCGTCGTACATCAAAATCCCAGCGTTAACATAAGAAACCCTTTTCAAGGCTTTCATTGCATGGTCACATTCAATCAAGCGATTAAGATTAATATTAAAGTGACGAGCAATCCACATAATGTAGTGGCCCCCTAGAAGCGGTTTATCTCTTCGTACATCCGTAGCGATACCCAGCAAATAGTTCCTAATTAACCCTGGTATATCGGTGTGACAACCCCTTTTGATTTGATCCATTATCCATAGATCCAAAGATTTTACCTTCTCGTGTCCTTCGAACCTCGCATTAAAAGTACATGCGATAAGTCGATGGAGAAGCTTATCATCCGGGGTTGCTATTTCAGTATACCTGTGCCTGCTAGATTTGAACGGGCTGGATGCATTCGGACCGCTAATCCTTCTCCAAAAGGATTGTTCATTGAAACCCACTCTTCCATGATAATCTGAGCTTACCAAATATTTCCTTAATTGTGCGTCAGTAAGCTCGTTAAAAATACCCAAAACTCTACATAACCCAAAACTACTCAAACTTCTTTCCTCACCCCCTAGTCGGAATCTAAAGAAAGCATCCGATAGTGGATTGCGAACATTATTGAATCGGAAAGTTGAGTAGAATTCTTTACATATCACGGGAAACACTTGATCGTGTAGACTGAAAATGTGTTACCATGCATAGGTCACTATGTTATTATATGGTATAGCTAACAAACGAGTGACATGGGTGTGCATACCCGCCTCAATCAAAGGAGCCCAGTCGAAATACCATGTAGCATTAATTGGTCTACGGGTAATTCGAGCAAAAGTTTCCCCGTAATCATCATTGTCCCGAAGATGTTCTAACCATACTATTGGATTATTTTGATCCTCTTTTTCTTCGCCAGATGATGATGATGAATGTCGTTGTTGAACCGGTGGTGGTGGTGGTGGAACATTTCTTGATATTCTGCCTCTTTTCGGTTGTCCACCTCGGCTAGATTGTCCCTGCAAAACATAATAACACCAAACCAAAAGAACATAGAAACCGTTGTGTTAATGTTAGCTAAAAACATAACCGAGTAGCAAGGGGAATTAGTCATTCCATTCAAAGTTCATAAGCATTGTGATTCATATAAGCAAAAGCGTATGTTCAGAATAATTGATCACGGTCAACTAAAGTCAACATAAACTTGCAAATACACTTTCAAAAATGTGGATCACAAAATTCACAATTATGCGTTAACTTAGGACTCAAGCATGTTGCGTTCATAGGTCATGACCTTTAAACTTGCATTCTAATGATATTCATTACAATCATAGCACAAGTTATCACAATTTAGTTCAAAATGACCATTATAACGCCACTACATTATAGCATTCCATACCATCAATCCACTTCAATAGGCTTAAACAAATGAAAATCAAGCATACATCTTTCATGAGATCATTACAATTCAAAGCATGCTAAAAATTCAAGAACATTCAATTTATGACCCGGCCAAATTAACATCTACATCATCAATAACAATTAAACATTTCACAAGCTTCATAATCACCACAAACAAACTCAATATCTTGAATTAACTACCTTAATTTCGGATTTAATCATCACAAACCCTAGAATCATGAGCATACCCCTTAAACATGTAATTATTGCAAAATCAAGACATAATGGGTAATTAAACAACTAAGGCATGTTAATCTAAACAAAAATCATGCAAATCAAATACCCCACACTTATCTTTCACCAAATTATACATATAAACATACAAATCAAGTAATTAAGAAAGAAAAGTGTGAAAAGGGAGTATCAATACCCTAGAAAACATGATTCAAGCTTGAATTTGAAGGAAGAAATCGCGAATTTGAAGTAGATTTTAGGGTTTTGTGAGTGTTGGTTCGTGTTTGGGAGAGAAAAGCTGAGTTAAAAGTGTGTGTGGTTGAAAAATGAGTTGGATAAACCTTTTAAACGCGTTTTATTTTTCTGGGCCAGGCGTCTGGACGGCGTCCAAAATTCTGGACGGCGTCCAGTAAAGAAGATCTGGACGGCGTCCAGAAATCTGGACGGCGTCCAGTAAAGAAGGGTGGGACGGCGTCCAGTGATTTTGGACGGCGTCCAATTACACTAAAAAGTACTGACCTCTTTTTGAGAAAACCCTTTGAAATTGGACGGCGTCCAAGGAATTTTGGACGGCGTCCCACTGGTCTGGTGGCTCAAAAACTCATAAAAATTCCCATTTTCAACACACAAAAGTTCATATCATCCTCTTTAATCATTTTGTACATTAAAAACAATCAAATAAATCATAAAACACTCAATTCACACTATTTACACGCGTGAACTTTCTTTAACGAGTCGTTCACCCAACTCGTCCCCATTTTGATTTAAGCTTTATTCTCGAAGTTGAGGCTAACCTCGTCTTCGATTTCCAGGAGACCATCGACATAGTGTTTGACCCGGTGGCCATTCACTTTAAAAATATCGCCCTTCCAGTTCACCACTTCAATCGTACCATAAGGGTACACCCTTCTAACAACAAATGGTCCCGACCATCGGGACTTAAGCTTTTCTGTTGATAACTTGAAACGGGCATTGTAAACAAGGACACGATCTCCTTCCATGAATTCCTTTAGATTTTTCAATCTCTTGTCGTGCCATTGTTTGGTTTTTTCTTTATAAATTAGAGAGTTGTCATAGACTTCAAGCCTCAACTCGTCTAATTCATTTAACTGGGTCAAACGTAACCGACCCGCCTCTTGGTAATCCAAATTACATGCCCTTAGCGCCCAATGCACTTTGTGTTCAATCTCCAAAGGGAGATGACATGCTTTTCCGTATACCATACGGAAAGGAGTGGTTCCAATAGGTGTTTTGTAGGCCGTGCGAAAGGCCCACAATGCATCGTTTAACTTAACTGACCACTCTTTTGGATTCGCACCAACGGTCTTTTCAAGTATGCGTTTTAACGACCGATTGGTATTCTCCACTTGTACACTTGTTTGGGGATGATAGGATGTTGAAATTTTATGGATCACTCCATATCTTTTCAACACCTTTTATAATTGCTTATTGCAAAAGTGGGTGCCCCGGTCACTGATAAGGGCTTTTGTTGTACCAAACCTTGAGAAAAGTTCCATCAAAAAGGTTACTACAACTCGGCCATCATTTGCCTCCTCCCATTTGGAAACATAGTCTATGGCAACAAGTATGTAGAGGTAAGAATGAGACTTTGGAAAGGGCCCCATAAAGTCAATTCCCCAAACATCGAACACCTCGCATACTTGGATGCTTTGTTGAGGCATTTCATCCCGTTTAGTGATTTGACCGGCCCGTTGGCACGCATCACAAGCCTTACAAACAGTGTAGGCATCTTTGAATATTGTAGGCCAATAGAAACCGGCCTCGTAAACTTTCCTCCCCGTGATTTGGGGACCAAAGTGCCCACCTGTTGGACCAAGGTGACAATCAAGCAGAATTTCGGTGCATTCCTTCCCCAAAACACACCTGCGAATAACTCCATCCGCACATCGCCTAAATAGATAAGGGTCTTCCCAAAAATAGTATTTTAGGTCACTAAAGAATTTATTTCTTTTCTGATGTGACCAACCGGTTTCTAGGTACCCCCCAACAATGTAATTGGAGAAGTCAACATACCACGGGTCTTCCACCTTCTCTACTCGCATGAGGTATTCACCGGGAAAATCATCTTTAATACTCGATTCATGGAGTACTTCAAGATTGGGATTTTTAAGTCTAGAAAGATGGTCAGCCGCGAGATTTTCGGCACCTTTCTTGTCCTTAATCTCGATATCAAATTATTGCAAAAGCAAGACCCATCTTAGCAATCGAGGTTTTGAATCCGGCTTCGAGAAAAGGTATTTCAATGCCGAATGATCGGTGAAGACAATTGTCTTCAATAGGACAAGACATGATCGGAATTTGTCAAAAGAAAAGACGATAGCAAGGAGCTCTTTTTTCGTGGTTGTGTAGTTCAATTGAGCTCCTTGTAAAGTCTTACTTGCATAATAAATGAGTTGAAAACGTTTCTCAACCCGTTGGCCCAAAACTGAACCAACTGCAAAATTCGATGCATCGCACATTAGCTCGAATGGTAGTGACCAATTTGGAGCTATGATTATTGGTGCGTTGACAAGTTTTTGTTTTAAAACATTGAATGTCTTAGTGCATTCACTTGTGAAAACAAAGGGTGCATCTTTTTCGAGAAGTTTATTCAATGGCATTGCAATTTTTGAAAAATCTTTAATAAATCGCCGGTAAAACCCGGCATGCCCAAGAAAACTTCTCACACCCTTCACATTTGAAGGAGGTGGGAGGTTGGCAATGACGTAGACCTTTGCTGGATCCACCTGAATACCAACACTTGAAATTTTGTGCCCCAAGACAATGCCTTCTTTAACTATAAAGTGACATTTCTCCCAATTTAGCACTAAGTTTGATTTCTCACACCTAATTAGCATTTTCTCCAAATTTAGAAGACATGAATCGAACGTGTCACCGAAGACTGAAAAATCATCCATGAACACTTCCATTCATTCTTCAATCATATCGTGGAAAATGGCCATCATGCACCTTTGGAATGCTGCAGGAGCATTACATAGACCAAAGGGCATTCAACGGTATGAAAAGGTGCCATAGGTACATATGAAGGTAGTCTTTTCTTGATCCTCGAGGGAGATGGAAATTTGAAAGTACCCCGAAAAACCATCTAGGAAACAATAAAAGCTATTTTCTGGTAGTCTCTCTAACATTTGATCAATGAATGGTAGCGGAAAATGGTCTTTTCTCGTGACATCGTTTAGCTTACGATAATCTATACAAACTCACCACCCCATGACAGTTCGTGTTGTGATAAGCTCATCTTTATCATTGGTGATAACAGTTATACCACCCTTTTTAGGAACACAATGGACCGGGCTTATCCACGGACTGTCTGAGATTGGGTAGATTAGACCTGCATCTAGCAATTTAATGATTTCTTTCTTGACAATATCTTGCATATGAGGATTTAGTCTCCTTTGATGTTGCACCACTGGTTTGGAATTTTCTTTCATCAAGATCTTGTGCGTGCAATAAGAAGGACTAATTCCTTTTATATAATGGATTTTCCATGCAATGGCTGGTTTGTGGGCCTGTAACAAGGAAACAAGACGTTCTTTTTCATGTTTAGAAAGAAGTGAGGAAATAATTACCGGAAGCTTCGAATCTTCCTGAAGGAAAGCATACTCAAGATGATCAGGGAGTGGCTTAAGCTCCAAAATTGGAGGTTCCTCAATTGAGGGTTTACTTCGGTACTCGCTATCCTTGTTCGGTTGTTCTATCTCCTCCTCAGTTGGTTCATACCCATTTTTCATCAAAGTGGCCATCACATCCATTTCTTCAATGGAAAATTCTTCATCTCCACTCGCCAAATCGTATACACCTGTTTCATCTGATTCGGGAAATTCCTGTAAGAACTCATAATGCGAATCTATGCTTTGCATAAAATAGCAAGTATCATCTGAAGATTCCGGGTATTTTAATGATTGTCAATTGCAAAAGTCGCACTAGCTTCACCAATTCTAAGGGTCAACTGCTGGTCATAAACATCTATGACACATCTAGCAGTATTCAAAAATGGTCGACCCAAAATAATTGGTATTCTTTCATCAACTTCCATGTCTAAAACCACAAAGTCTCCGGAAAAATCAGATTCCCGGTCTTAACTAACAAATTCTCTATTATTCCTCGAGGGAATTTTATAGAGCGATCAGCTAGTTGAATAGCCATTCGTGTGGTCTTAAGTTCCCCAGGGGCTAATTTAAGGTAAATTGAATAGGGCATTAAATTGTTACTAGCCCCCAAATCGGCCAATGCCCTCATACAGTCGAGGTCACCCATTAGACATGGAATAGTAAAACAACCTGGATTTCGGAGCTTTTCAGGAAGTGTGTTGGACACCAGCGCTGAACATCTAGCATTTAAAGTGACTGATGAAACGTTATCCATCTTCTTGCGGTTAGTAAGTAAGTCTTTTAAGAACTTAGCATACTTGGGCATACCTGAAATCACATCAATAAAAGGCATATTTATGTTAATTTGTTTAAACATATCTAGAAATTTTAACCTTTCGGCTTCTAGCCTTTCTTGTTGTTGCTTTCTTGGGTATGGGAGCGGTGGTTGATATGGCTTCACTACGGTTTTCTCCCGTTCTTCCTTCTCAACCACTTGTTCCGGCTCCTTAACCGGTTCGTCATTTTTGTTCAACGGAACACTGAAATCAGAATCTTCGGGCATTTTTGGAGCTTCGTGTGATGACCCGGGAATTTCCGACCAAATTTAAACATAATCTTATATGATTCGACTCGATAAGCAAAGTCTATTAAACCGAGTCTCATTATGTTTGAACTATTTCATGATAACATTTGACCTTTAACTATTTCCGACGATTCACGAACCTTTAATTGTAACTAAGAATGTAAATATAAATAATTATATATAAAACTAATTATATTAGTATTAATGAACTATTAAGTAATTTTGTTATTATAAAAGATAACATTTAATAACTAAAGATTTTCATTTTGAATATATATAGTATATTGTATATAAATGATTCAAACATATTTTACCAACGTTATCAAAATATTAAATGTACAATGTTATACTTTGTAGTTAATTGTTTAATATACATAATTAATCATCTACTCAACATTTAAAACATGATTTTATATATATGGTAGTATACATATATACATAAATATAACTATATATATATATATATATATATGATTTTATACATAATTATTATATTATGTATATGTAGAAATTTATAATATATCTATGATGAAATAATGTACTATTTTAATAAATATATATAATACTTACATATATAAAACATTTATATTTTTCATAATTACATACATAAGTATAATATAATTAGTATGTAAATAAATATTATAATATATTTATATTAAAATGCATAAATATATAATATTCAGTATATGTTACAATACATATTACATAATTATTAAATATTACATAATAATAGATGATATTAATAAATTAAATTTAAATACAAATATAGTTGTTGTAGTAATGTTATTTGTATCGTCAAATATCAATATTTGTATTCATAATATCACTTTATATCATATAAAGATGAAATTAGATGTATAAATTAGATTATTATTACTAATATTATTATTATCGATAAAATATTAATATTATCATAATTAGTATGGTATTATTATTATTATTATTATTATCATTTTTACAATTATTATTATCATTAATATTATATTTATCATTATTATTAATTTTATTAATATTATTAGATATTAATAGTATTGTTATTATATATTATTATTATTAATTAAAAAAAAGCAGTAGGGATCTATATTATACGCTTGACCTCTGTATCCTTTATCTCTATTATTATTATTTTTTTTGTTTCTTTCCTGCTCCCAACTCGTGAACCTGTGTTGACATTTTCTCCATTTTTTATCAACCGATCTCTATTATTACAACATGATTATGTATAATTGCAAATCAAATAAAAAGGAAATCCAATGGGATTAAAGAGCACAGCGATATTTTTGTTTTCTTCTTCTCTGCACGCTCCAATTTTTTTTTCTCTTAATTCAATTTCGAATAAAGTTTCAAAATCTAAAAATGCAGAAAGGTTAGAAATCTTTCTTTGAATCTATCTGCAAAATCTCAACTCTCAAATCTTTATATCGATCTTGAATTTTGAAGTCAAAGTTTAGTTTAAAAAAAGTCAACAATTGTTCTTGAGACAAATTCGCGTTCGTGTATATGTTTCTGATCAAATTGACGATTCCAGTAGTTTTTATACATGTTTAGAAAACTATTTCGTGTTATAAACATTATCTATAATGTTATCTATTACGAAATCAATTTTTTTTGTTTTGTTCCAAGAACCGACGCTGCAGTAGGCCTTAGTGTTTTTTTTTTTTTATTTTAGAACCCAAATTATTTTTTTTTCTGTAATGTTTTGAAGCTTTAAAGGGAACCCCGATTTTTTATTTTTTTTTGGTTATTGATGTTTTGTTGAATCCATGAGACTTGTGGAGAAGAAGAGGAATAGAAGAAAAACAGTTTATATATAAAATTTAAATTCGATATTAGTACAGAGAATCAGAATTGGTGGGATGGTCGAGAGTGTTTGCGTGTGAGCATGTGGTCACGAGATCGAGTCCAGAGGACGGTAGTTTCTTTTTTTTTTTTGAAACTCTTTTCATGTGAGGTAGTTTTCTTTTCTAATTTTTTTATTGTTATTATATATTAATTATTATTAGTATTATTATTATTATTGTGATTGTTTTGATTGTTATTGTTATTGTTATTATTAGTATCATACTTGTTATCATATTTGAAAGTATTATAGACATTACTATTATTATTATGATAGGTATTAATAATATTATTATTAGTAATAAACTTATCATTTTAGTATTTTATCATCATTAGGATTATGATTATGATTATCATTATTATTATTATGAAGGAAATAAAAATATATTATTATCATCAATATTAGAATTTGTACCGGTTTATAAATAATAGTATCATCAGTACATTTACAATTAATAATATCATATTTATCAGTATCATCATTAATATTTACTAGTATTATTATGATTATCATTTATCATTTTATAAATATTAGAACCCTTATTATTAACATAAGTATGGTATTAGTATTAATATTATTTTAGAGTTATTATTATTAGTATCATTAACAGTTATCATTTTCATTTTTTTTGCTATTAGTATTATCATTATTAATAAAATTATTATTATTATTAGTAAATCATTATTATCTAAATTATTATTTTAACAAATAAATCTTTTGTACACTATATATATACTTATGGTATATACTAGGATTGTATTAATAATTCACATAACAAACTAATAAAATTTCATAAATACAATACTAACCACAAATATATGTATATAAATATATTAATGTCACTATTTATATAAACGTAAATCATTATAGATATATACATAAAATCGATATATATATATAAAATATAACTTAAAATATAATATAAGTATACGTTTTAAAATAAAGGTTAGAATAAATTCTACAAAACTATAATATATAAATAATACATATTAATAAATGAAATTTTGTAACTTACATTATACGTATTAATATATACACAATTGATATAGGTTCGTGAATCCGAGGCCAACCCTGCATTGTTCAATGACGTCATATGTATTTTTACTACAAAATACAGTATCGTGAGTTTCATTTGCCTTTTTACCCTTTATATTTTTGGGCTGAGAATACATGCGCAACTTTTATAACTGTTTTACGAAATTGACACAAGTACGTGAAACTACATTCTATGGTTGGATTATCGAAGTCGAATATGCCCCTTTTTATTAAGTCTGGTAATCTAAGAATTAGGGAACAGACACCCTAATTGACGCGAATCCTAAAGATAGATCTATCGGGTCCAACAAGCCCCATCCAAAGTACCGGATGTTTTAGTACTTCGAAATTTATATCATGTCCGAAGGAGGATCCCGGAATGATGGGGATATTCTTATATATGCATATTGTTAATGTCGGTTACCAGGTGTTCAATCCATATGAATGATATTTTTGTCTCTATGCATGGGACGTATGTTTATGAGAAATGGAAATCTGAAATCTTGTGGTCTATTAAAATGATGGAAACGATTGTTTAAGTTAAACTAATGAACTCACCAACCTTTTGGTTGACACTTTAAAGCATGTTTATTCTCAGGTACGAAAGAAATCTTCCGCTGTGTATTTGCTCATTTTATAGATATTACTTGGAGTCATTCATGGCATATTTCAAAAGACGTTGCATTCGAGTCGTCGAGTTCATCAAGATTATTATCAAGTCAATTATAGTTGGATATATTATGAAATGGTATGCATGCCTGTCAACTTTCGATGTAATGAAAGTTTGTCTTTTCAAAAATGAATGCAATGTTTGTAAAATGTATCATATAGAGGTCAAGTACCTCGCGATGTAATCAACTGTTGTGAATCGTTTATAATCGATATGGACTTCGTCCGGATGGATTAGGACGGGTCTTCACAGTTGGTATCAGAGCGGTGGTCTTAGCGAACCAGGTCTTGCATTAGTGAGTCTAACTGATAGTCGTTAGAATGCATTAATGAGTCTGGACTTCGACCGTGTTTGCATGTCAAAAGTTTTGCTTATCATTTAGTGTCAAAAAATTATTTGCTTATCATCCTTAAAGTCTAAGACACGTCTTACTGCCTTTATTGCATAGACAGTGTATAGTTAAATTCATATCTTAGCGTATCTGTTATTGTTACCTTTGCCTGACAGCTTCCGTAGATTCCTCCATAGCTTATGGGATTTTAGTATTATATATGCTTATGTAAATTATGTATTGCAGGGTACTAATCTACATCCTATAATCTATTTCTTATCGAAAATCCTTCATCTGATCGTACGAGATGAATCCCTCAACCAGTTCGAGTCCATCAGATTTCGATAGCTATTTCGATAGTTATTCCGAGAGCTATTTCGATATGGATTTCCACTCGAGCTCCGAAAGCAGAGTAACCGGAATGAATCGATCAATTAGCCATCATCTATTCTGAATGAATTGGAGATGGGTTCGTAGTCGACTTAATCAATGGAAACGCGAAGAAGGCGATCATTTCCACTAACCAAATTCACCTCTTGACAATGAACCTAAAACGTTTACCGGCGAACCTGTTCGAGACACCATTTTCTCTCTCATTTCCAAAGTATCTCATCACGATCATATACTATCTCAGATTCTAAACCTCATTCATCCGCTCGTCCGAACCGACAATCATCCCGGTGTAATAGAAGAAGTTAACGAACTTCGCGCATAAGTTGTAGTCTTGGAAAATATGGTGCAAAACGTACCAGCTTCATCCAAATCACCGGCACCAACAGTACCACCAACAACCCAAATTTCAATATCACATGCCTCAACATCTCAATCTATACCTCGAGTATAATCTTCATTCTACATGACATTCTACATCAGTTATCTTCGTTCGACATGGTGATTATGTAATCTCTAATGTTTTAGAGATTATTTATTCTAGTTCCAACTGAAAACTAAATGAGTTTAATATCATGTTAACTCATTAAATTCATGATTACATCTGAAGAAAATATATATGTATATATGTTTTCATAAAGATTGTAATTAAAAATTCTTTTGTACAAACTGTTAATAATAAAAATATTTTAACGGGTAGGTAATACCCGAGGAATATTTAAATTTCACATTAATAAGTTACACTGTATATTCTTCGAATCTGATTCAACAGTTATTCACTATCCTATTTACAACCACCGGGATACTTATCCGTTCACCAAAGAATAACTATTTTTATTCAAATTCAATTTCATATTTGAATTTTGACCTATCAGAATCCAACAAGTGGCATAATGAAGAAATAATGGACACAATAAAAATTGATTAGAAACAGACTAATTAACAATATTAAATTTTATTAAGAAACCACGCTAACAAAATCCTAGCTAACTGTTCCTAGCTAACTGTTAATTCCGTATTACATTTTATTTATCGCAATTTATTTATCGCAATTTATTTATCGCAATTTATTTTATCGCAATTTATATTCTCGCAATTTTATTTATTGTCATTTAATTTCTGTTATTTACTTTACGCACTTTATTTATCGTCATTTAATTTCTGTTATTTATTTTACGCACTTTAAATATCGGGACACGTATACAAGGTTTTGACATATCATATCGACACATCTATATATATTATTTGGAATCACCATAGACACTCTATATGCAGTAATGATCGAGTTCTCTATACAGGGTTGAGGTTGATTCTATAATAATATATATACTTTGAGTTGTGATCGAGTCTGAGACATGTACACGGGTCACGATACGTATTAATTAATTCAAATATTATATATTAAACTATATATGAATGATTGCACTGTCAACTGTGGACTATCGACTGTGGACTAATAACATTGGACAATTAAAATGAATTAAAATATTGAATATAACATATGAAACTAAACAATTCTTCAAGTTTGCCACTTGATTTCGTCTTAAACCTCATTTGTATCTTCACGATTACATTCTGCGTTCAAACCTTTCATGATTCTTGAAAACACCTCAATCGATAGGATGAATCAACCGCACTTTATCTACGGAAGGAAAGATTTATGCATATAGTTATGCACCTGAGAAACTCTCGGCAATTGTGTAAAAGTTCAACACGTAGCCGCGTCAGATCCTTTGGCATTTATTAACAAAAACAACTTTGCGATCCCTTTTCAAAATTAGCCAATTTTGTCACAGCTCCAACAAGTCAACTTCGACTTTTCGTACGAAACAACCTTATTATAACGTTTATATATACGCGTGCTCTTTTATTGTTACCAGGTAACCTTTCATATTCCATCATATTACCATCAGCGTTTAATCATCTAAAAACACAATTCTCCTGAAACCACCTCGGATTAATAACCGATGATTCAGATATCATAGCATTAAATGCAGAGGAAACAGAAAAATGGTAGATGGTCTAAACGGACAAAAGTTTGATGATAAAGAAAGGAGTGTTAGGAACGCTCGATAGAAAATTGGGTATTGAAAAACAGATTGAGTTACCCATGAAGGAGACCAAGGACAAATACAAGGACCAAATCCTATATTCAAAGGATTCAGGTAATTCTGGATCCGTTGAAATCTTTAGAGAATATCTTGCTCCGAAGTCATGTTAAAATCTTGCGGAAAATCTTTCTCCATCAACCGTCGAACTTAGAAATTCCAAAATATCATCATCAATATCTTTGATATTTCTGAGGATATTTTCATAAATATTCTCGTCCGAAATTATATACCTCTTCGTGCTTCCTGTGTATCAATATATTGGAAACATTCAATAGAAAATATAGTGCCGAAAAGCAGATTATGCGAAACTATGAAGAAAGCCGTGGATAAATCACAAAGAATAAGTTTGACTTCAAAGAATCCAAATAATTCAATGTCTGCTAAAGTCTATAGTGAATAACTTGCTCCTTACTCTAAACCCTTGCAGACAATAGTTTCTATCATCCTATGATCTTAGATATTCTGAGATATTATCGTACCTTTCATTATAAATATCCTCCATATTTCTGGAGATATTTTTATAACTATTCTTATCTGAAATCATTAATCTTTTCGTGCTATCAGTATTACATCATATAGAAACTGTTAGTTTCTATATTCTGTAAATTTTCAAGCTTAAAATATGAATGTTATTGTAGTAATGATGGGAACTAATGCATGAGTTAGTATAATATAATGACACTTGATCAACGTGATTATATTACAGTAAGTCATGCTGAGTTTCTAAATGAAACGTGATGATTCACAGATCATAACGTCATCATGTGCCATGTTACATAACTCTTTCATCCTACTTAACTCCGTAACAAATCAAGAAAATGTATTCTTGATGGTTCTATCTTCCGTGATGTTGATAAATTTGAAAATCAAATCGTGCTATCACGTTCCTTCATGCTTAGAACATTATAATCATTCGAAACTCTATATCTATAAATTCTGGACCATTATTCGCTTGACTTGAAGTCGGGAAGAGAAAACAAAAGCATAGAGCTTTGAAATATAAGGGAGAATATAAAGTCCGATAACAACACATAAATTACAAACCGTGTATATCAATGTTTATCGCAACATAAAGACACGGGAGAATTAAAAACATTATAATCCCGAGGGCGAAGTAGAAGAAAGCAGATTCCTCTGGTGGAAGTTGGAAAAGGAGAATGATTGTTGCGATAGTAAGGATGAGGACAAGGATCAAAACTGGATTAATCATTTTCAGAATCTTTTGGATGTATGAACTAAGAAAGAAAGTATAAGAATGGTGAGAATAATGGAAAGGAAGAGCTTAATTTATACTGGAAATATCAGACGTAGTAATCGGGGCAGATCACCGTATTTAATTAAAGAGATCTTAATTTCCATAAATCCCGAAGAATCAGATTTTATAGATCTTCAAGATTTTCTTTAAATTCCTTAAATTCCGGAATTCAACCAAGGCAATGTCAAAAGTTAAGACGCGCCTTATTTTCTAAATTCAAACCTGACTACGTCAAAAGTTAAAAACAAATCTTTGTTTCTCATTTCATCCTTTTGTGAATAGCTTCATTCGCACTCTTCGAATAATCGAATTATTTTTATCCATATTACTCAATGATGATAAAACTCAAGTTATCAACTCATATTCGTCAGGAAAACATATTTATTGTTAGCTATGACGACCTCACTCAAATTTCGGGACGAAATTTCTTTAACGGGTAGGTACTGTGATGACCCGGGAATTTCCGACCAAATTTAAACATAATCTTATATGATTCGACTCGATAAGCAAAGTCTATTAAACCGAGTCTCATTATGTTTGAACTATTTCATGATAACATTTGACCTTTAACTATTTCCGACGATTCACGAACCTTTAATTGTAACTAAGAATGTAAATATAAATAATTATATATAAAACTAATTATATTAGTATTAATGAACTATTAAGTAATTTTGTTATTATAAAAGATAACATTTAATAACTAAAGATTTTCATTTTGAATATATATAGTATATTGTATATAAATGATTCAAACATATTTTACCAACGTTATCAAAATATTAAATGTACAATGTTATACTTTGTAGTTAATTGTTTAATATACATAATTAATCATCTACTCAACATTTAAAACATGATTTTATATATATGGTAGTATACATATATACATAAATATAACTATATATATATATATATATATATATGATTTTATACATAATTATTATATTATGTATATGTAGAAATTTATAATATATCTATGATGAAATAATGTACTATTTTAATAAATATATATAATACTTACATATATAAAACATTTATATTTTTCATAATTACATACATAAGTATAATATAATTAGTATGTAAATAAATATTATAATATATTTATATTAAAATGCATAAATATATAATATTCAGTATATGTTACAATACATATTACATAATTATTAAATATTACATAATAATAGATGATATTAATAAATTAAATTTAAATACAAATATAGTTGTTGTAGTAATGTTATTTGTATCGTCAAATATCAATATTTGTATTCATAATATCACTTTATATCATATAAAGATGAAATTAGATGTATAAATTAGATTATTATTACTAATATTATTATTATCGATAAAATATTAATATTATCATAATTAGTATGGTATTATTATTATTATTATTATTATTATCATTTTTACAATTATTATTATCATTAATATTATATTTATCATTATTATTAATTTTATTAATATTATTAGATATTAATAGTATTGTTATTATATATTATTATTATTAATTAAAAAAAAGCAGTAGGGATCTATATTATACGCTTGACCTCTGTATCCTTTATCTCTATTATTATTATTTTTTTTGTTTCTTTCCTGCTCCCAACTCGTGAACCTGTGTTGACATTTTCTCCATTTTTTATCAACCGATCTCTATTATTACAACATGATTATGTATAATTGCAAATCAAATAAAAAGGAAATCCAATGGGATTAAAGAGCACAGCGATATTTTTGTTTTCTTCTTCTCTGCACGCTCCAATTTTTTTTTCTCTTAATTCAATTTCGAATAAAGTTTCAAAATCTAAAAATGCAGAAAGGTTAGAAATCTTTCTTTGAATCTATCTGCAAAATCTCAACTCTCAAATCTTTATATCGATCTTGAATTTTGAAGTCAAAGTTTAGTTTAAAAAAAGTCAACAATTGTTCTTGAGACAAATTCGCGTTCGTGTATATGTTTCTGATCAAATTGACGATTCCAGTAGTTTTTATACATGTTTAGAAAACTATTTCGTGTTATAAACATTATCTATAATGTTATCTATTACGAAATCAATTTTTTTTGTTTTGTTCCAAGAACCGACGCTGCAGTAGGCCTTAGTGTTTTTTTTTTTTTATTTTAGAACCCAAATTATTTTTTTTTCTGTAATGTTTTGAAGCTTTAAAGGGAACCCCGATTTTTTATTTTTTTTTGGTTATTGATGTTTTGTTGAATCCATGAGACTTGTGGAGAAGAAGAGGAATAGAAGAAAAACAGTTTATATATAAAATTTAAATTCGATATTAGTACAGAGAATCAGAATTGGTGGGATGGTCGAGAGTGTTTGCGTGTGAGCATGTGGTCACGAGATCGAGTCCAGAGGACGGTAGTTTCTTTTTTTTTTTTGAAACTCTTTTCATGTGAGGTAGTTTTCTTTTCTAATTTTTTTATTGTTATTATATATTAATTATTATTAGTATTATTATTATTATTGTGATTGTTTTGATTGTTATTGTTATTGTTATTATTAGTATCATACTTGTTATCATATTTGAAAGTATTATAGACATTACTATTATTATTATGATAGGTATTAATAATATTATTATTAGTAATAAACTTATCATTTTAGTATTTTATCATCATTAGGATTATGATTATGATTATCATTATTATTATTATGAAGGAAATAAAAATATATTATTATCATCAATATTAGAATTTGTACCGGTTTATAAATAATAGTATCATCAGTACATTTACAATTAATAATATCATATTTATCAGTATCATCATTAATATTTACTAGTATTATTATGATTATCATTTATCATTTTATAAATATTAGAACCCTTATTATTAACATAAGTATGGTATTAGTATTAATATTATTTTAGAGTTATTATTATTAGTATCATTAACAGTTATCATTTTCATTTTTTTTGCTATTAGTATTATCATTATTAATAAAATTATTATTATTATTAGTAAATCATTATTATCTAAATTATTATTTTAACAAATAAATCTTTTGTACACTATATATATACTTATGGTATATACTAGGATTGTATTAATAATTCACATAACAAACTAATAAAATTTCATAAATACAATACTAACCACAAATATATGTATATAAATATATTAATGTCACTATTTATATAAACGTAAATCATTATAGATATATACATAAAATCGATATATATATATAAAATATAACTTAAAATATAATATAAGTATACGTTTTAAAATAAAGGTTAGAATAAATTCTACAAAACTATAATATATAAATAATACATATTAATAAATGAAATTTTGTAACTTACATTATACGTATTAATATATACACAATTGATATAGGTTCGTGAATCCGAGGCCAACCCTGCATTGTTCAATGACGTCATATGTATTTTTACTACAAAATACAGTATCGTGAGTTTCATTTGCCTTTTTACCCTTTATATTTTTGGGCTGAGAATACATGCGCAACTTTTATAACTGTTTTACGAAATTGACACAAGTACGTGAAACTACATTCTATGGTTGGATTATCGAAGTCGAATATGCCCCTTTTTATTAAGTCTGGTAATCTAAGAATTAGGGAACAGACACCCTAATTGACGCGAATCCTAAAGATAGATCTATCGGGCCCAACAAGCCCCATCCAAAGTACCGGATGTTTTAGTACTTCGAAATTTATATCATGTCCGAAGGAGGATCCCGGAATGATGGGGATATTCTTATATATGCATATTGTTAATGTCGGTTACCAGGTGTTCAATCCATATGAATGATATTTTTGTCTCTATGCATGGGACGTATGTTTATGAGAAATGGAAATCTGAAATCTTGTGGTCTATTAAAATGATGGAAACGATTGTTTAAGTTAAACTAATGAACTCACCAACCTTTTGGTTGACACTTTAAAGCATGTTTATTCTCAGGTACGAAAGAAATCTTCCGCTGTGTATTTGCTCATTTTATAGATATTACTTGGAGTCATTCATGGCATATTTCAAAAGACGTTGCATTCGAGTCGTCGAGTTCATCAAGATTATTATCAAGTCAATTATAGTTGGATATATTATGAAATGGTATGCATGCCTGTCAACTTTCGATGTAATGAAAGTTTGTCTTTTCAAAAATGAATGCAATGTTTGTAAAATGTATCATATAGAGGTCAAGTACCTCGCGATGTAATCAACTGTTGTGAATCGTTTATAATCGATATGGACTTCGTCCGGATGGATTAGGACGGGTCTTCACACTTCGTATGCTAGACCACTCCGTGTGGTGATAACATTGGCGTGTTCATTTCGGGGGTTCTTATTAGTATTGCCTGGTAAACTCCCTGGTTTTCTTTCACTAAGTAAACTAGCTAAACCACTCATTTGCTTCTTTGTTGGTTTTTAAATTAATGTTCGTTCTTCTCATTTGTTTGGCTTATATTGGTGACAAGCTGGGTCTGAGATGCAATTAACTTCTCCAACAAACTCTCCATATTTGACTTTTTCTCTTCTTGTTGGGGGTTTTGATAAAAACCCGGAGTTTATTATTGGAACCCACTACTTGACCCTTGTTGGTAATTGGAATTTTGACCTTGAGGGTTGTAGGGGTTATTGAAGTTTCGATTAAATTAGGCTCTTCCTTGAAATTGATTATTATTTCTTTGGCTTATGAAAGCCACTTCTTCTTTTTGAGCCATTGTTAAACCGGCATCATAATCTTTTCCTAAATGGAGACCACCACAGTATTCACATCCTACCTTCATACTATGAATTTCCTTGGTGATTTTGTCCATGTTTCGAGCAACACCGTCTATTTTCACACTTAGGGAACTAAGGTCATCATAAGCACCGGCGCTTTGGACTTGAGCATTACGGGTAATTGGTCGTTCTTGATGCCACTCATGAGAATAATCGGCTTGCTTCTTGATTATCTCATAAGCCTCTTGCTCGGTTTTGTCCATGAGTGAACCTCCAGCCGCTTGATCAATGGAAATTCGGGTTGCAACATCACAACCCTTGTAAAAAATTTGAACTTGTTGGAAGGTATCCAGACCATGGTTTGGACAACCTCTTAGCATTTTGGAAAACCGATTCCATGCTTCATATAAGGTTTCCATCAGCTTTTGACAGAATTGGGTAATTTCTTGTTGGAGTCTCGCGGACTTAGAAGCTGGAAAATATTTCTTAAGAAAATTTTCCATCATACCATCCCACGTTTCTATCGTAGCCTCGACTAATGAATCTAACCAACTTCATGCTTCCCCGTAGAGTGTCCATGGGAAAGTCTTAAAAATATGGCATGATCAGTGTCTGGTTTAAGTTTGAATAGAAGACATATCTCTTGAAAAAGACGAATATTTTCGTTTGCATCTTCATTCGGACCACCACTAAATTGACATCTGTTGTTAATCATTTGGAGAATATGTCCTTTTATTTCAAATTTTTCTTCACCTGTGGGCGGAGTAATTGCACTTCCTTGTCCGGTTCGGGTTGCCTTCATCTTGACCGCCATTGATTGTCTTGGTACCACCTGTCTTGCCTCTCCTTCCATTTCAAAATTTGGAGGATGAACTGGTTCAAATTCAGAATATCTTGGCTTGGTTGTACTTGATTCTGACTCAAAAGTTTCTTGCTTTGATGAAGATTCAAAAAGTCCAAGTACTTCTTTTGGGATTTTACCAAGCTTTCTATCAGGTTCTGTAAGCGGTGTAAGTAATGGAGAATCTGAACTTCGGGTATGTGACATATGCAACCTAAAATCTGTCAATCACACAACTAACAAAACTATTAAACGCACCGATTTTATAAGTCTAAAAATCAAAGACTATTAATAATTTAAAAATAATTAAGAAACTACTTAATCACAAATTAGTTAACAATTCTATTTTGACACAAAACTGTCCCCGGCAGCGGCGCCAAAAAATTGATGTGCGAGACGTGGTATATGAATTGTTGTATGAAATAGTATGGAAAAATACCGATTAAAGAATGTTACACACTAACGGGCAGTGTACCCGATCGTGTAGTAGTATAAATAATGGTTTAGTTCCGTGTATCGTTCCAAGGACAGTTGTATTAGTCAAACTAGAATTAGAAACTATATTATGATTAACTAAGTAAATGAACTTAAAGGTACAAGATATTATGTTTTTGTGGCTATTTAACGATTTAGCCAAATCAGAGAAGATTAAAAGTAAAAACAATATTTTTGGTCTTTTAAGTTTATATAATGAAAACAAGTGCAAAGAAAGCAAATATGATAGTTTGATTTAGATCAAAGAGACGAAATGTTCATCTAGATATTTTACCCTCGCTATTGGATGTAAGTTATATTTTTAAGACCCGATTGAATGAATATGTGTGTAAGTTACCTAATAGATTTACCAAGAGTTCTCTTTAGTAAACACGCAAACTCGATTACAAGATCAAGGGTTCCCTTTTCTCTATAGTTCTCGTGTTTGTAACCAAATAACTATGATATATATGCTAATCACCTAAATCGACTTACTAAGAGTTCTCTTTAGCAAGTACTCAAACTAGAATTACTAAGTGGAGGGTTCCCTATCACCTAGACCTTTTCGTTTGTGACTAGTTGATTAGCTAGATCAAAGACTTGAATACCAATTGTCTTTTGCGTTCGCTCTACACAATTCATCCCTATATCGTCTAATTGTTTTGATCTAATTTACCCCCTTGGTCCGGTTTAGTAAACAATCAATCTAAGACAAGTTGATTGTAAATCAATATGATACATTAACAAGAGTTCTCTTTATCAACAATATATCAATTAACTAGATACAAATGATTTAACATCAATAAGCATGGTTCTTTAATTCAAGCTTTAATCTATCACACATAATATATTCAATCAATAAGTTTACATCCAATACTTTGGTTATTAATCTAGAAAAACATTATAGAGTTTAGCCAACAATCATGATAACAAGCAAAATAACAATCAAATGATAAGTAGAATTCATTGTTAAGAACAAGAAATCAACCTAATTGAGAATGAATCTTGAATGGAGAATGTGTTGAATCTTGATTCTTGGATGTTTAAGCCTCTTCAAAAAGCTTGGAATTCTCCAAAATCGCTCCTAAAATCGTCTTCTAACTCCTCTGGTTCGTATCTGATCGTATCTCTTCAATCATTCACTTTTTAAAGTAGTTAAAGTTGGTCAAAAAGCAAAAGTAGGCTGAAACCTACTACTGGACGGCATCCAAGATACTGGATGGCGTCTAGTTGTAAAGGGCTGGATGGCATCCAGAATTCTGGACGGTGTCCAGTTGTGAAGGGCTGGACGGCGTCCAGATTTCTGGACGGCGTCCAGTTGTGCTGAAATTCACTGTCTCATTTTTTCCTAATCTCCCTTCATTTGGACGGAGTCCCAATAATTTTGGACGGCGTCCAACATATCTGAAGCCTTGTTTTATCATTTTAGAGCGCTAATTTGACCATAACTTGTATCGGAATCAACTATGATTTAATCACAACTTATAGAACGGTCATAATTCACCAAAACTCTTTATAAACCACTTTCCGATACACTTTACATACCTTTGTGTATTACTTGTAGAAACCGCCTTAACTATCCTTGATTCGAGAGTATTTCTCATGATATTGCGAGAGATATATATGATGTAATTTAGCAATATCATATATCTTCTCTAGTTCCGTTAATGGTAGCCTCAAGACGAAAAATTCTTGCAAAAAGGGTATAAACGGTGTTGCGAACAGGTTCGCCGGTGAGCGGGTCGAGTACTCCAAGGTTAGGTGGTAGATTCGGTTCATGATATGGAGTACCTTCTTCCCTTCTCCATAGGGTGAGTATGTCGCGAACCCACCTCCATTTTATCCAGTAATCACGGTAGTTGATTGGTTGGTGTGCTCCTGTCACGCTGTCTTCGGAGTCAGAGGAACGTGGTCGATTCGTAGAGGCCATCTTACGCGATCACAGAAAAGATTTTTGGTATGAAGAGTTTAGTGACAACAATTGATAGTTGGATGTATTCTCAATGCATAATATGCATAGATATATATATAGTACCAGGATCCCTTAAATTACGAAGAAATTTACGAGAGATATCAGAGAAGGTCTACAGTAACAGATACGCTAAGATATGAATTGACAGATACGCTAAGATATGAATTTTGTCTATACACTATTCATGCAGTCAATGCAGTAAAACGTGTCTAGACTAAGAATAATGAGCAGGTAATTTCCTAAGGATGATAAGCAGATGATTTTCGACAAAAATGATAAGCAAAAATTTTGACATGCAGACACGGTCGAAGTCCAGACTCACTAATGCATCTAAACAACTATCAGTTAGACACACTAATGCAAGACCTGGTTCGCTAAGACCATGGCTCTGATACCACCTATAATGACCCATCCTAATCCATCTTGGATGAATACATTACATTTGGTTACATCGCGAGGTACTTGACCTCTATATGATACATTTTACAAACATTGCATTCGTTTTTAAAAGACAAACTTTCATTTCATCGAAAGTTGATGGCATGCTTACCATTTCACAATATATCCAACTATAATTGACTTAATAATAATCTTGAAGAACTCGACGACTCGAATGCAACGTCTTTTGAAATATGTCATGAATGACTCCAAGTAATATCTCTAAAATGAGCAAATGCACAGCGGAAGATTTCTTTCATATCTGAGAATAAACATGCTTTAAAGTGTCAACCAAAAGGTTGGTGAGTTCATTAGTTTATCATAAATAATCATTTCATAATTTTAATAGACCACAAGATTTCATATTTCCATTTCTCATAAACATCATGCATAAAAAATCATTCATATGGATTGAACACCTGATAACCGACATTAACAAGATGCATATAGAATATCCCCATCATTCCGGGACACCCATCGGACATGATAATTTCGAAGTACTAAAGCATTCCAAATTCCAGAATGGGGCTTGTTGGGCCCGATAGATCTACCTTTAGGATTCGCGTCAATTAGGGGTGTACTAATTCTCAAAATTAGTGATGTTACCTAATTCTTAGGCTACCAAGCTAAAAGGGGCATATTCGGCTTTGATCCATTCAACCATATAATGTAGTTTCGATTACTTGTGTCTATTTCGTAAAACAGTTATAAAAGCGCATGTATTCTCAGTCCCAAAAATATATATTGCAAAAGCATTTAAAAGGGGAGTAATGAAACTCACAATACTGTATTTCGTAGTAAAAAAATACATATGACGTCATTGAACAAGTGCAAGGTTGGCCTCGGATTCACGAACCTATATCATTTGTATATATATTAAAACGTATAATCGTAATCGAACAAATTATATATATTTTGGTTATGTATTAAGATTAATACTCTTATATAAAATTTTATTATTATTTATAATATGTTATAATACTTATTTGATATGTAATTAAATTATATTAATATACATAATATTATATTAGTTGAAACATGATTTTACGTAATATTAATATACTTAGATAATAAATATGTTTTTATATAATTTCTTTTGTTTGTAAAAATAGTTATGATAATAATACTAATAATGATAATAATAATTATAATTCTAATAATGATAATGATAATAATGATAATGATAATAATAATAATAATAATAATAATAATAATAATAATAATAATAATAATAATAATAATAATAATAATAATAATATAATAATAATAATAATAATAATAATAATAATAATAATAATAATAATAATAATAATAATAATAATAATAATAATAAAGTGATAATAATTTTACTACCTTAAGGTAACAAGTTTCCAAAAAGAAATGCCACTGCCCAGGCTCGAACTCACGACCTTTTGCTAAATCCCCAACACCCTTAACCATCTCTCTATCTGAGTCCTTTCTGAATTACTACCCAATCTACTTAATATAACTCGTTTACTGTTTCTCCTTCTTCAATTAAATTTAGAACCCGATTATCATCACATAACCCTTTTCATCATATTGAAATTTGGTTTGTGTCTCAGCCCAACTAAAAAATAGAGCACAGTGGCCCAACATTTTATCAAAAGTGTTCGTGTAACTTGGTCTTTGTCTGACTTCTCAAAAGAAAAAGAAAAAATAGCGATAGCAATAACCAAAACATTATTCTTATCATCATCATAACATGCCATCATCATCACTACTAAACCATTATTATCATCTTATGTTATCATTAATCTATGTCATCTTATTATCATTATCGTCGTCTTCGAATTCATTCATCATCACATCCTAATATCATCATATTACTATCACATAATCATTCGGTATTATTATCATATTATTATCATGCATTAATATTTCATGTATCATTATCATTATATAACTCGATTATTCATTCGGTTATCGTTATCATCATTAACAGACATCATCACTTCATCATCATACATCATTAACATGTTCGTGAGTATAGTCATCATCATACTTCTCGGATCTTAATCTAATCCAACCATCATCATCTTCGCTATTATCATTATGATCATAATCATGATCATCTCCTCCGTTTAACCTCACATCCTAATGTTCGTTAGTCACCTAACATCGACATTCACGATCATCATCGTTTTCAAGTTATCATTATCCTCACTTAACATCATCTTCATCATTCCTCTGACCACAATCTAATCATCAAACTTATAAGTTATCCTTGTTCCTCCTTACAATGGGTTTTAGCTTTAATTAAAAACAGAAACATAGTAGCAGATGCTACTGTTCGAATAGCAGGAGTAGTGCACGAATGTCCCAGTTTGTTTGAAAAGAAAATCGATGGCCCAAAGATAACTTAAATTATCTAAACCCAATTAGTGACCCAAATTCAAGATACTAGTCCACTAGCAGCGTAATCAAAATAGGTTTTGTATCAATCTTCCCAAAATATAAACAAGTTCACGATCCCAAATGGAAAACGTATAAAAGTTTAGTTTATTTGCAAGTGGGTTGTTTGCTTTATTAGTTGTCGGCCATACCTCTTTTTCCTTTATGAAACCGACAGGAGAAATCACTCAATCACTATCATTCACGTATAAACTCCTCATCTTCCATTATTCACATTATAATAGAGCTTGGAAACAACAAAGGTACTGCAGCAGCTCGATCAGGCAGTAGAAAAATAGATAGTCGACTGCAGTTATTAATCAATTGCAGCAGTCATTTACGGTGGTTTTAATGAAGATTTATCAAGTAAACAGGAAGTCGGTTTGTGTTGTTTAGTACAAAACAGAAAAACACAATTGTTGGCAGCTATAGTATAATGATAAAGAAGTGGTGTTGTTGGAGTTGAGCACGATTGAAGAAAAAAAAAATAGTGAAGAACCGAAGGGTTGTCAACAATAGAAACAGAAAATAATGAGGTTTAAGTGGGTTTCGTTCAAGTAGGTTTTTGAATTCATGTGATGGTGATTTGGACAGAAGATTAGCGATAGTAGTAGTAGTAATGTTTTGGACGTGGTTGTTTAAATAGAAAAGAAGTCAGTCATTATAACGGTTGTAGTAGCAACGTGAATAGAAGAACTGGAAATTTAGATTGAGGGTCGATGATAAGGTTGTATGTGATGTTGTTGGAGTTGTGATGAGGTTGAGTTGGCTCTCGGTTAAGGAGTAGCAACGATCAATATAAGAACATTAGGCTTTAAGTGGGTTTCCATCATGGTTTGATGAGAATAATATAATTTATAAATATATGGGTTGGTAATAAATGTGGCGATTGTGGGTGTTTGATCGAACAAGAAATAAGAACAGGGTGTAAGTAACTTACTTGAGTGCGAGTGGGAGTTCGATAACGATGGGGTGATGATCGTATGACGGTTCTTGATGGTGGAAGGAGAAGGTGTGTGGTAGTAATAGAAGGTGACTGATGGTTTGAGATGACGAGCAAGGTAGGAGTAATATCTATATATATGTGGGTTTCATAAATATGTATATGTATATAATATATAGAGATTGTGGAAAAGAACAAGAAAAGAAACATGAAAGGAGATAGATAGGTGGTTTCATTCGGTGCATATATGTATATTATATAGATATAAAGGAAAATGAAATCCTTCAATCAACCACAGTACTACACTCAATTATCCTATATTTTGATTCAAATCACGGATATATCGTCCAAATGTGAGCAAAATATCTATAATATAATAAGATTCATAATATAATAATAATCAAGGAAATATAAACGTGTGATTAAGTTAGCCGTCGTTTACTATTTCATTCACGGACTGAAATTCGTACTCCGTTGTTACTCAGTGGCGGACTAAAAGTTCTCAGAAAAATCCCAAACTTTTAAATTAACTATATTTATTTATTTTGGCCATTATGGTATAAAATTTGATCATTAACTATTAAATAAAAATTACATTAATTATTTACTCCCAACCCCAAGTAAAATATAAAAAGTTTTAAAATTTGACAAACAAGTTCTACATATATTATTATTAAGTCTAAAATTTATAAACTCATTTTCGAATCACCGTTTATTTTAAAATCATATAAGTTTGAATTTAACTTACTTAATGTCGATTGACTGACAAACGAGTGCTATTATCATTTACTAAATAAATTCGAAACCATATAAATATACATTCAATATACCTTATATATATGTATATATATATATATATATATATATATATATATATATATATATATATATATATATATATATATATATTTATTTATTTATTTATTACAAACAATTGTTCGTGAATCGTCGGGAATGGTCAAAAGGGCAAATGCATTCATGTAAACTGTTCAAAAGTTTTCGAGACTCAACATTACAAACTTTGCTTATCGTGTCGAAATCATATAGAGATTAAGTTTAAATTTGGTCGGAAATTCCCGGGTCGTCACAATTATGATTTTAAAAATGCAATTTAGAATAAGTTTTCTTCACCCAACATATCTGAATCGAAAACTTCCAATTTGTAACAATAACACCTCAAAACAGGGTATAAAACTTCTGAAAAAAGAACACAAAAGATAAAGAATCTAAACCCTAATTGATAAAGATAACACCACAATTATAGATCTAGAAACACTCCAAATCTTCAATTACAGTTGACAGAGATTCCACCACGACTATAATATCAGATATGAAGATTTGAATTTCACAACAATATTTGATAAAGTAACACCATAAACACTGATAAATAAATCACCCCTAGCCACCAGAATCAAAGATTCGTAAAGACACATAAATTTTATAAATAGATAAATTCTATCCAATTTTTATTCATTCATCAACTGCGTTTTACAATTACAAGATCTCTCTATTTATAGAAAAAGCATAACATCTACTTTCTAGATAAGACAAAAATATAAAAAGGAAAAGGAGATATAAAAAGACAAACAATTACAAATTATGCAATAAGAATAAAGGACACAATCTGAAAAGGCCTGCCAATTTGCAGTGCTCCTCCCATGATAAAAAGTAGCCAATGACATACGAGAATCTTCATTGGACAGCTAAACATTCTAGAACAGTCACCCACGTGCTAAGTACACGACCCCTTGTGAGATGGGGATCTCTACAGGGGTGGTTAAACGTCGACCCACCATCGACGGGGCAGCCGGTAAATGATGGCTCGGGATTGGTATTAAGGTTTATGTTCGTGAAACGTTACCTGTAACCGTGAGTAAGTCGAGTGATATGTTGTAATTCCGGTAGCGCGGGTAAGGGTTGCGCTATGAGAGTAGCGCGAGTAGTTTGTCTGTAATGCTTTGATACTAATAATAGTATAGGTACAAGTCCAGGTGAAATCTCTGCTTTGTATCGTGGTTTGGACCTCTTTATTATAGTGTAATCCTCGTATGTCCATTAGTGCCAAGTAATATGGTCAAGGGGTCGTGGTCTGTCCTAAAAGTACTACCTTGCATGAGAGGTCGAAAAAAGTAAAAAGCACCATCGAGCCTGGTTCTTGTCTGACATATACTCCCTGCAAGCTACATCGCCTTCTGACTGATCGTACCTCGACCAAGCCTGGTTCTTTTGCAGGCTTTAAGTCATTGCGCGCTCAGCCCTGTCCCTAGCGTGCTTAGCATTGTGGCGTGCTATTTGTGCGATACATGAGGATTACGTGTGATGCGCTACACGAGCTAATCGGGTGCGCATCATTAAAAATAATTCAAAAATATAAACCAAGTTATACTAAGCACATATTTAAGTTAATGTTCTTGTATTTGCTTCTTTTTGAACCATTTAGGTTTATTTTATTTAGTGTTGATTTTTAATTTAATATCTCAATTTCTAATACTCCGTATTAAAATTAAAATTAATTAAATTAAATACAACAGATCTATAATCCAGTGTATATACTTGACGTGAGTATATTGTATAAGGATCCCCGTGAATAAAACAAAATATATTGTCACATTTTAAATTCAGTTCTTGTAGATTACTCCACACCTTTCATTGAAGTTGCCAATACTTGCAATACTCAAACAATCACTTGCTTATTTCTGTTGAATTCATCTACTGTCTTTCGTTCCACGTTCTAGTTAGCGTGTTGAAACAACTCAACAAGTTTAATTTTCAATTGTTGATCCCGATAAGCTCCTAGTTGAAAATTCGAGTTTTCAAACCCTAATTTGCGCTCAAGAGGTAAGTAATTTGTTTCTGATGTTATTTTATTTTGTTCAGAAGTTTATCTTAATGAATTAGGGCACAAAATTGCGGAAACAAAATAACAGAAGTTCTAGTTATCTTATTGCTCTCACTTAGTGTAGTTTTTTGTGAAAGTGTGTGTGTATGAGAAATTAGAAGGATTGAATTTTTGTGTAATACTGTTTAGAATGAATTTTGTATGTATATATAATTTTGTTCACTTATATGTTTTTAGGAGCTAGTTATAGAATTGGATTAGCGTGATCCTTAATTCATCAAAATAAGAAAAAACCTAGCAAGCAGTGGTGGAACTTGACCCCGACCTGACATGGGGCGAAACTAATCGAAGGGGGTAAATACTACTAAAAATAACCTTATTTTTTCGTAATTTTTTTTAGTTTAAAATTTTTTTTCCCCGAAATCGAGCCGGGGCGGATACCCTTTTGTCCTATATATGTTCTGCCTCCGCTAGCAAGGAGGTAGGAATGCAATAAAGAGATGGAAGAAGATTATTGGGATGAAATTGGCATTCAAGCCTTTAGAACAAATTTATGTTTTACATGTTATGGAACATGAAAGTCTTACTAACTAGAAAAAGTTTGATGTCATTTTGAAGAGCATCACTTCTAGGCTTTTTGAGCCTATAAATGCTGTATCTTCTTCATCTTCAAATCACATAAAGTGTTGTTTGAACCACTACATTGAACTTATTTTTTTGATGATTTTTGTTTTTTTCTTGTGAGATCGGGCACCCCTTGATTCTAATGAAATTAGAGTCTTCCGTTTTGCTACCATTTTAATATACCCTTCTGCAAGTTTTTGGCTGGTTTTGCTTTTGCAAAATGTTGTACTTTGTTTCTTGGTGATCGCCACACTCTGAGAATTGTGGGGATAGTGAAATACTTACTTTTGTCAGCATAGTTTGTTGCATTTAGTATCTAGTAGGTCAACGTTTGGAGATATAAGGTTGATATTTTCATTTAGAGACTTGACGGGTAGCAAAATGGGTGGCAAAGGGTTCGGTCCAGCCCATTTGTCGGCCTCATTGGACCAGTGCAGCTTATGTAACATGTCTATAAGTTTTGTAAGTCTTCCCAATGACCAAATTATACTTGTCCAAAAGATTCCAATTGCTCCAAAGTTTCCAAAACTTCTTGTAGCCATTTTTCGCATATGGAACACTCTTTATTTTACTATAGGGCAAAGAGCCTAGAGTACTCTTCAATATAAGTAATACCACTACCACTAATCTAAATATCTTTCAAAAAACTTGTAGTTGTTACATAACCTATTTCCTTTTTAAAGACGAGTGGAAGATCAATATTAATACTTTGAAGATCAAATTTCAAATTGATAGTTAATTTTCCATGGTTGGAAATATTTCTTTTAAAAAGCGTTTTATTAAGGCCACCCATCATTGCGCCACAGATGGGTTTGTCACTCAGCGGCCCAATCTTTTTCCGTAAGGGCATAAGATATTTTCTTCTATGAATATTATGTTCCAATAAGGGTGATAATTTGTACCATCATCAGAACTATAGATATACCACTAATTTACGTAATATGATGTTGTACACCACCTCGATTTGAACAATAAGGAGTTGAGCTCTATGAAAAGTCTCCAGCACTACTGTGCAAGTATGGTAATGTTATTAGTTTGTAAACTTAAAATACCTCGATAAGTAAGAAGACTTTGTACTTTATTCCATGCAATCCAACATATTCTTTTTTCTCTATTTGCCTCCCCATATAACTTTCTTATAAGGCTTTCCAAATTATAATTGACTTCCGTAGGAACTTTAAATTCTATGAATATGTATATGTATGTTCCAAGAATCCGAGAACAGATTTGAAAAGGGTTAGACGATTAGCAAAAGATAAAAAAATGACTTTCAAGGAAATAGTGTTTTTGTTGTTGTGCGAATTCAATGATAAAATCCCAACGAGGAAATGTACGGATGCTAGAGGAAATGGGATGACCAAGAACAGAACATGAAAATTGAGAGGCTTAGAAACCAATATGAGGGGTGATGAAGTTATATTGGGGTGCGTTTGATAAAACTGAATAATTTAGTGCTGAATGATTCAGAATCTGAATGGTCCAAAGCCTCTGAATAAGGTTTGCTATGAATGAAAATAAGCTGTTTGATAATCATTTAGAATGAACGACATGAACTGACTAAAATTCCTTATTAACGTGTGACATGAATAAAAAATTCAATATACTTGTTAGGTGATCAGGATATGATTTGAGGAGAATATTATAGATAATTTAGGCTCTTAATGGTTAAGAGAGTGTTTCATCTCTGAATGGTTCGGAGTTAAATTCTGAACCATTCAGCACCATATGTCACTCAGAGGTCAGAAACAAACGCATTGAATGCTGAATGGTTCAGCATTCATTGCTGAATCATTCCATTAAGAGGCAAACAAACGCACCCTTAGTTTTACTATCATAACGGTATTTTTTTACCTAAATATCTGAAATTTCGTGAACTTATAAATAGCACCCCTTTCAGCGGCAAACAACTAAAATACTTTAAGGATTAAACACGAATGCAGCTATACACTTAGAAACGTTGAGCTGTATGATATAAGAATGCTGAAATAGATTAGAACAGTCGTATATCATTTTAGTAGATGCTACTGTACGAAAATTCACACATCATTTCATATTGTTTCAAGGCTAAACACGAATGAAAATGCTTTACAAAATTACTTTATTTATTTATTTATTTATTTTTTATTTTTTTACTTTTTAGTTTTCATTTGTAAGCTGCTGAAAAAATATATTATTTCTTATTTGTGTTTTTTGACTATATTTGATCAGATTGTCTTCCATAAGGAGTTAATGGCTGGAAAAGTGGTTGCAAATCGACCGTCAACTTCATTTGACTTTGAGATTGTTGATGATGATTATGATCAGTTTACAACTAATGATGCATCTGCTAACCATACAAATACATGGATAAATTCAGCGTCTCTAAAACTTAGGCATAGAATTGGAAGGGGCCCGTTTGGTGATGTTTGGTTAGCAACTCGTCATCAAGTTACTGAAGATTATGATGAGTCTCATGAAGTGGCTGTTAAGATGTTACATCATATTAAGGAAGATAACATCAAGGCTGTGTTGGATAAACTTAATGTACTTTTTTCTAAATCTCGAGGCTTACAAGGCGCTTGTTGGTTGCATGGTGTTTCAATTATAAATGGAAAGGTAAATAACCAGATTCTATCTTTTTTATTTTTACAGTTGATAAGTATGAAGTATGCAATAATTAATGATCATTAATGTGTATATAAGTATATTTGGTTAATATATGTATTCATCTTTCTAAAAAGGTTTCATGTATGCCAGATATGCATTATTATGAAGTTTTATGAGGGATCGGTTGGTGACCGAATGGCTCGTCTAAAAGAGGGGAAGTTCTCTTTGGATGATGTGTTGAGGTAATGTTAACTTATACTGAAGTGAAATTGTTTGCATGTTTTAAGTGATACATATATACATTGTTGACAGGTACGGGATCGATCTAGCTCGAGGAATTATGGAATTGCATTTAAAAGAGATATTACTTCTTAATCTTAAGCCTTTTAATATCCTATTGACCGAAAATGATAAAGTAGTTTTGGGTGATTTTGGAATCCCGTTTGTTCTGCTAGGAGTTCCGTTGCCTAGTTCGGATATGACTAGAAGACTTGGCACACCAAATTATATGGCCCCTGAACAATGGCAGCCTGACATTAGAGGCCCACTGGCTTTCGAGACTGATTCATGGGGTTTCGGTTGCACCATCGTCGAAATGTTGACTGGTCAACAGCCTTGGGCTGGTAAATCTATTGACGAGATATATGACTCGGTTGTGAAAAGACAACAAAAACCACATGTTCCAGATGGTCTGCCTCCTGCTGTCGAGAATGTGGTTTTTGGTTGTTTTGAGTATGATTTCAGGAGTCGTCCTTTGATGGCAGATATATTACGTGTCTTTGAAAGGTATGTATCGTTCTAAATCCATCACTTTCTTATTTTCATAATCTAAGATGTTTTATACGAATTTGCAGTACAAAAAATCATGATGGGAATTGGACCAATATTGGTGGTCGGGTTATTTTAGATAAATCAAATTTGAATGGCTATACGGAATGGTTCTTGTCAAAAGACCATCTTCAAGTAGGTGATACGGTTCGTTCAAGAAAGCCACTAAACTCATGCAGACCTGAAAGTATGCTTGTCCCAGAGGGTACTATTGTGGGTTTAGACACCGACAGTGAACAAAATGGTTATCTTTTGGTACGGGTACATGGAATACATGACCCGTTAAGAGTCCACGGGTCAACCTTGGAGCGAGTCACATTTGGGCTTGCAGCAGGAGATTGGGTTCGTCTGAAGAAGGAAAACAAGAAACACTCTCATGTAGGTATCCTTCATTCGATTAGCCGTGATGGAAGTGTCTCTGTTGGTATAATCGGGATCGAAACTTTATGGAAAGGTGTTTATTCAGACCTACAAATGGCTGAAACTTTTTGTCCGGGTCAGTTTGTTAGGCTAAAATCGAATGTTTATAGCCCGAGATTTCAATGGCTAAGAAAACGAGGCTGTGAGTGGGCTACCGGGAGGGTTTCTCAAGTTTTACCGAACGGTTGTCTTGTTGTAAATTTTCCGAGTAAACTAACATTTGGTGATGAACGAAATAGCTTTTTAGCTGATCCAGCTGAAGTTGAGCTGGTATCGTTTAGTACTAGTCCTAACATGATAAAAAAGTATCAACACCTTGAGGATTTTCACTGGGCTGTTAGGCCGTTATTGGTTTCTTTCGGTCTGTTTGCTGCAATTAAATTAGGTCTTCGTGTTGGGAAGAAAATCGGGCGATCAAGAAGTGGGACCCGGGAAGATCAGCAGCGTGGTGATACTGCTAATGCCAATGCTAAATGGCTTCCTACAAACATGGCAAATATTATTTTCAGAGAAGGTGTTACTACAACTACTACTACTTCTAGGTAATTCTTCAATTTTAAAATGCATACTGAATTGTATTACTTTAGTTATGCCAATATGAAATCTGGTTTGTTTGGTTATGGTGGATCTATACCAGGTTTTATTTTCTTGAATCCATTTGTAAATGGCTGACTGCTTGTCTATAGATGTACCTTAATGGTGAATATCACAGTGCCTTTTATCATTAATACCCAAATTGCACAATAAACAAAAAGGACAAACTCACCATACCCCAGTTTTACATAGTGCTCATATTTGCTTAATATAATCCAGTAAAGGTTAAAGTTTGACTTTTTGAGTCAATTAGAAACTCACATATCGATTTAAATATTTCGATGACATTCTGATTATAATCTATGATATTTTCGTTCTGTTTGCAAACATGGATGTA
Organism: Rutidosis leptorrhynchoides; assembly: GCF_046630445.1. NCBI lineage: Eukaryota > Viridiplantae > Streptophyta > Magnoliopsida > Asterales > Asteraceae > Rutidosis > Rutidosis leptorrhynchoides. Next base: position 372,649,272 of record NC_092338.1, read on the forward strand.
TTGTAATCAATCAATTGGTATTTTTCTTGAACCATCAAAACTCTGAAATGGACTTCGTCCAGGATTGTGTTGTGACTTGATCTGTCAGACATTACAAAAATAATTGTTATAATAAGCCCGCAACACATCCAAATGCACATGTGTATACTATGTTACTAGGATTGGCAATTCGTGTCGTGTTTTGGTGACTCACGCCCGTTTGTTGTATACGTGTGGGTTAAAGTATTAATAGGCGTCTCCCAATCTAGCGTGAAATGAGTTTGGCGCCCGCCAAATTTTCACACTAGATAGCGGCAACAAGTTAAATGGGACCACAGCATACAATTTTCTGCCGCAATGCGCGGATCATCTCTGTAAATTTATCGAGTAAAATCATTGTTCGTAGTAACGCACATGGCATTTCCTCACTCGTTAATACTAATTTTATCGTCACTATGCTAATTGGATTGTCCTAATACTAATTGGATTTTCTCACATGCATGTAAGTTTCATTACTAAAATCCCTCCGTCTCATATCTATTATCCAAATTGACATTATTAGTTTTACGATTTGAATTTGATGTTTTTTAAGAAATTATCATATTTTTAATTCATCCCGACTAACTTCTTTAATATTTTAAGTTAACTGTGCGTTAAATTAAATATATAACTAAAAATAATATTTTATCACTCTATTTTGAACTTTTTTGTTTATGGTTGATGGCCATTTTCTTGAAATATACGAAGTATCATTTTCTTTTCCTGCTGCTAGCCGCGTGACAAATAATATGATAATGAGAATCTTCGAAATTATAGGTGTACCGTTTAAATCACCATCATCAATGTAAGGTATACGAGGACATAGACAACTACAATACCCATTTTTCCCCAAAAAATAACGAAAAAAATATAAAGACATCAAACGTTTTCAAATGAAAACGTCTTCAAGAGATAATCTCAAGTCTCATGTTGACTAAGCTAAAACAAAGAACTGATACAAACTGGGACTAACAAAAAAACAACTCTATAGACAGAAAACGCTACGAAACGCGAAACCGTGACTGCGATCTCAAATATCTTTAATAAAAACGACAAATATTTTCATTTCTGCGCCCTGAACCAATTTTTTCTTCTTCCTTTGTTGATACTTGTTTTAAACGACGCACAAGGGGTCTCGAATATTTTTGTCATCATTTCATCAAAAGCCGCGAAAGCCGCCTCAAACATTTTTTCATTCTCTATTGTCGATGATCCACCTTTGCCCGCATCCGTTGAGCCCCTTCTTGACACCCTTAGCTCCCATAAACAAGTTTTGAATAGCTTCCCCATAATTCAAGTCTTCAATGTGATCTTTAAGTTTATAAGAACATGGCGTGGAAGCAACAATCACCTTCCTTCCCGACCTCAAATTAATGTCTTATAATTGACCTCTTGACACATTCGACATACTACGATTTGAAAAGACTTTCGCAAGAGGGGACTTCACAATCACAATATTATCTTCCACTAAGACCAAACAACACCAGTAAAGGCCTATCTTCGTTCGTTTCTTCCTGAAATTTTGCCAACAATTCTTCCTTATTTTTCTTCATTCTCCTTCTTCAACCGAGTCAATCTTTCCGCAAATGTGATATTATGTTCATTTAAATCCAAAACCTTAGTAGAAACCGTAGCGACATCAACGTCTGGCCCTGCCAAGGCCCAACATTAGGCCCGACAACATCTAAAGAAACACATGCCACAGCTACTAGGTCATGTCCTGGCCCAAAACCTCCCATTACTCAATACATCAAAGAATCTGCAAGCAAACTTGAGTACGTATTATCTATTGCCAAGCCTTCGATTATCTTCGGGCAACCAGGTATGTTATATGCCTTCATTGAAACTTATTAAGAATGCTCGTTTATACAACAGGGTGGATAACGTAATCATTTTGGTGAATAATTACCGTTGTGAGGTTTGGATCGAAGAGGTCGTAGATGTATCTCGTTTTGAGATGGTTTTGATGAATTACTTTCCGTAGGACTCTGTTCCGAGTTTCAATAAAGCTGTTTTAATGAATGATCAAGCTTCGGTTGTTCGTGATGAAGTGCCTAGTAGGACTGTTTTTGGTAGCCGGTTATCGGCCGCGAATGTGTACGCAAATAAGATCAACTCCATTCAGTAAGTTTTGGTGGTTCGAGATCCATTGGTGGTTCTAAGAAGGAAGTGGTGGCAAAAAACAAAAAGAAGTGACCGGTGGACAGTGACAAAAACATGAATTTATTTCACCGGAGCGAATTTTTCTTTTTTAAAGTGTTCACATTCACTACAATTTTTTTTCTTCCATTCTTTCATGAATATACAACCTTTTGGGTCGGGGGTAAAATATGGAGGCATTTGGTCAAAATACAACCTTTTGGGTCATGGACTTTTGGCATCAGGAAAATATACGGAGACTTTTGGACAAAATACAACCTATTTTCTTCAAAGTAAAGAGTCTAATAGTGAAAAAGATGGAGGCTTTTGGGTCATTAGCTTTTGGGCTAGGGAATAATAAAAAAAAATCTGAAAATTTAGGCTTAAAAATTTCCGATTCACTGGAGGCCGTTTCAAAGAGACAGTAGACCAAAGCTAGTTGTCCCAACCAAGAAAAGAGGCCCCCTGTCCTACTCTAATTCAGCGACTGTCGGTGGATAGAAATGTTTTTTTTTTTGCGAGATCTAGTTGATGAGGAGTCATCCGAGGTTTTTGGTGGAGAGAATGCTAATCTCCGAGGTCTGTTTGGCTCTTTATTTGATGGGGTTCAATGAGGAGGCCGAAGGAGGCTTCCACTTCCGAGCCTAATAAAGTCTTCGTTTATTCATCACGTGTGGGTAAATGATTCCGGTTTGAGCAAGTTGAAGGTAAATTGTTAAAAGCCATGTGAAAGAGCAAGAAGGCCTTTTTAAGTCGCGGACAAATGAGGGGTTATTTTATTATTGTATGGCTTCGTTTGTTTTATTTTCTTAGTTGGTTGTTTCTTGTATGACTTTGTTTGCATTAGTTAGTTATTTCTTGTTTTGTTTAGTTTTACCTTGTCTTTTGGGTAGCTTTGATTCTCTCAGGTTCCTTTGGTTTTGATGTTGTTGCAGGTGAGGCTCGCAGCTAAATAGTTGTTTAGTTGTGTAGGGTTAGACTTTCTAGTTGTGAGACTTCATGGATTGTTTTTTGTTTGATTCCTTCATCGTTTGATGAAAGTCCTTTGTTATATATAATTTTTCTAGTTTTTTCGAAAAAATGAAATGAGTACACACACATTCACGTGAATAATTACGTCAAGTGTATTCATAGCTTTAAACTATATGAAATCATGATAAATGAATAATTACATCACAAGTAGGCAATAACTATTTGCCTAATTATTCACACGAAATAATGGAACTTACACGCCCCAATCCATATAGAAATTATAACAAACAAGATATAGCAGAATCCATATGTAAGCCCTAATTAAGAACACCAATTAACAATTCACAATTTAAGCACAAATTATGGTCATCCATCCGTTTAATATGTCATTAATTTCCTTTTGAGTCCAATTAAACTTAAGACCCAAATGATACTAATGACTAATGAATTAAACGAATGGACAATAACCTTCAGATTTTGATCTATGCGCACTTGAAGCCCGGAGGAACTGTCTTGCCACAAGCACTAACCAACAAACTTAGCGAAAGTGGAACATTAAGGTTTATTCCCAACACATTAGCCTTAATGGCCGTGCAAAGACAGACCGCAGCTTCCAAATCAACCAAACCTTCGAGCAACGCACAACATTTGCTCGATGTAGGGGAAGGGGTACTTCCGATCACTACATTGACCAAACCTAGAACGTCAGCACAAACGCCAAGTTTCAATGCGTCCCTAGGGCAAGAGGCGGGTTGAGCCGGGGTTGGTGCTAGTGGTACATTTGGTGTGCATGTATTGCATGCGTTTGACAACGTAACGGTGAAAATGAGGAACAAGATGAAGACACAAGGTGCGGAACAAGTTGTCATGGCTACAGAGTAGTAGCAAAGAATAATTAAGCTAGGGTTTGTTGCTTAGTAATGTGACCTATTGAAGGGAAGGATGTTCCCTATTTATAGAAAGAATGTGAAGTGGATGTTTTTTAGAAATTTGACAAAATAAAATAATCATTTGGTCATTTACCACTTACCATAAAAATAAAAAGGAGATAAGTAGATTTTGATTTATGTGTGATTTTTCTTTAATACGGAGTAAAACTTTTTACAAATGAAACACGGAGTATCATTTGCAAGAGTAGATTTTTTTTTCTTTTTCTTTTTTTCATGGATATATATATATATATATATATATATATATATATATATATATATATATATATATATATATATATATATATATATATAGTATCATTTGCAAGAGTAGATATTTTTTTTTCATGGATATATATATATATATATATATATATATATATATATATATATATATATATATATATATATATATATATATATATATATGCTGTCACCGGCCTCAAGATTAGTCTACTTACAAATGGCCACTGAGGTTCATCGTACACGACTCTGGGCGGCTTGCAAAACATGTTGTCACCGGCCTCAAGATTAGTCTACTTACAAAGCGAGTTGGAAACTCAAGCCCAAAAGGGAACCAAAAAAATCACATGTTATCATTAAGGGTCCGATCTCTAAACGCCGTAATCACTGTAAACAACCGGCCACTATCTTCTTTTTAAACTACACATCACCACCGTAACATAATTCTTGAATCAAGAATTCACTCATCTCTACCAACAAAAAAAAAAAAAAATAACATTTGTCTGATTAATATGTACATTTGTCTAATTTGTCTGATAAAAGTTGTATATCCAAGTTCTGCTCACTTCAGGGCCGGCCCTAGGGTAGGGCCACAGGGGCGACCGCACCCGGGCATTACATTTTAAGGGGCATCAAATCTGGAGTTCTAAGTTTTTTTTAAGTGCAAATGAGGATTTTTTTTTTTGTAAGTTTATCGGAGAAATTTTATGGAGGAAGAGAGAGGAAGAAAGAAAAGTCAAAATTTGGAAAGAGAAAAAATCTTTTTTTTCCATAATATTGTAAGCTTTTTTCATTTGTTATATATGTTAATTTTATTAAAATCCAATATATCATACAAAAGATATAGCGTATTGTACAATCACGTATGAATTTTAAAATTCTAGTCTAGCAATAGATGTGCCAAAATAATGTGAATTCATAAAATAAATTTACTGATTTCTTAATATAATACTCCATACTAGTCCATAGTACTACTTAATTTTTATATTTTCTTTAATTTAATTATTTCTATAAGGAACAAAAGTCCTTTTTTGAAAGTTCTATTTTATTTGTGTCACAGACAAATTTTGGTATAGTATAAAAATGAACCTTTTTAAGAAGTCAATTTTGAGAAAATGTTTAAGAAAAAAATGTAAAGTTGACTGTTTCTTTTGAAGGTAGACAATTATTTTGAAACAAAAGAAAAATAGAATTATAGACACATATTTCGGGATCAAGTAATAGTCTAATAATTTAGACACATGTTACATTACTCGATATATTTTTTTTTTTATAATTTATGCATTAATTAAATCACGTATGAAAAAAGAAAAAGACACTATAAATTTTTTAACTAGACTTGAAGTCATCACTTTTATCGTAGTTTATCTCTTCAAATTGTCACACTAAGTTTATTTAAAAAAGAATTAACGTGAAAATGAGTTATATAAGTCCATTAGCTTTCGAACACTTGTTTATAAATAGAGTAGGGGGCATTATTTGATCGATTCGCCCCGGACAACAGAATACTCAAGACCGGCCCTGGCTCACTCCTTAAACAAAGCAAGTCACAGCGTAAAAGAAAACAAATGTACAGAAAAGGAGAATGCAATCAAGCAATACACAATCACATTGGCGAATACAGTTTGTGCTATTCGAAAATTTTTGAGAAAAATGTTACTCCCTCCTTCTCATCTTAAGTGCCCACATTTCCATTTTGAGATGTCACATTTCAAGTATCCATTTGGTATTTCAATCAATCAAAATAGGTTATTCTTGAGAAAAAAGATTTTTTATTGGTGGAGAATGGAGTTAGTGGATTTCCTAAAACTGTGCAAAAAGTAAGTGGACACTTATAGTGAGACGAAAGGAATACTTATTTTGTCAGTATTTAGAGTTTTCTTTCAGTTCGAACTTTCGTGATTTCGCCGTTCAGACTGCAGACAATAACCCAAGTGCTGCTCAATCCTTAGGCAAAATAAGTCACGACTTGAAAAAAATGCTAAAAAGTACGCGGTTAAGTAATATGAACTAAATAAGGGAATATTAGTCAATTCGATACAACAAATAAGAGAAAGAAAAACATATTTTTTATTTATTGTATTTAGCATTCTCTTTCTAGTCTGAACTTTCGTGATTGCGTCGTAATGTAAGAGTATTAGATGATATGTTATGGCCCAAACCCAATTATATGTTTAAAATCGGTTAGAGTTATCCGGGTGTAACAACCCAAACCGTAACCGACCAAACACGACGAAATTGCAAACAATAAAAAAATTTCTGGTGCAGGCAATCTGCGCGGCGCGCCAGATGGCCGCGCGGCGCGCCGAATCACTTGGACAGCCCGCTGTCCCCGGAAGTCTATTTAACGAAAATGTTTGACTAGTTCCCGACATTTTTAGCCAAAACGCTTTTAACCATACATTCATATATGTAAAACTAGCACATAACTAAGGTTTGAGCGAGTTTTACAAAGTGGGGCCCACACGTGCCCAAAACGCCACTAAGTTTAAAATACAACGTTTAATACAAATTAGAGTTTCGACCACAAAAGTTTAATTGCCAAACGACACAACGAGCATGGTGTTTGGGGTTAAACTACCCAAGTCTCGGTCAAACTCCAAGCCAAAGCCAAAAGCGCTTCTTAATCATCGAAGCGGGAAACTCAATCCAAGGTAATGCCCTTACCCTTATCCACACACGAACCTATAAAAAGATAAACAACGAGAGGGTAAGCAAAGCTTAGTGAGCAAAAATAATTATACATATACATATATAATCTACTTACTCGCATCACTTACACAACATCATATTCGAGTTTAACAATTCATCAAGCATGCTTCAATACTAAGCATATACCAATAACCGCAATACCACAATAGCTAGTAATACAATAGCATATATTTCATGATTAAATACTTTCAATACATAAATCTCATAACCTTGGTTAACCAATTCGAACAAGGGAAACGGTGCTTAAGAGCCCGTTGGAGTTCATAACATCCGTTAGTGCTACTTAACCAACGCGTAGTCACTAATCCCCCGGGTGATGTCTTAAACAACGCGACTCACTCACCCTTTCCAATGTGGCGTCTTAAACAACGCGACGATTCCACATGCCATTCAATACGATGGGTGGTGTCTTAAACAACGCGACATCCACCCCAATACATTGTGGTGTCTTAAACAACGCGACATCCACTTCTATACCATGTGGTGTCTTAACAACGCGACATCCACTCCTTTACAATGTGGTGTCTTAAACAACGCGACAATGCCACATTCATGCAACACAAATAAGTACATTATATACACATACGCATAATTATTCCACTCACCTTATGCCGTCGGTGATTACTAAACCAAGCTTGAATTCCGAGGTAACGTACCTATTTCACAAGCATATAATCAATCAATCAACTTGGTCCAATCTCACATTACACACCATCCTAGTTCATCTTGACCCATTTGGACACTTAACCCTAATTTGGGTCATTTTCACCAAAAACCCTAACACTTGGCACTCAAGGCCTTCATACCCATTAAATCGCTAGGTTTTAACACAAAACACTAACATTAACCAACATTGGTCCATTTTGACCCATTTGACCTAATAAAAGTCAATACACTCATTTTGGGTCATCTATACCCAAATAGCACCCATTTATACATCAAGCAAGTGTTCTAACCAATTATTAGCCAATTAGGGTTTCTTAACATCAATTAACACTTTTAAAACCCTAGCTAACCCATTATTGAGTCTACATGACCCAATTTACCCAAAACACCCAATTTACCTAGAAATGGGTCTTAGTGTTCATCTTCAACACAAACCCTAACTCATACACAAAATCAAAACAAGAAATGGAAGTTAAGGCATACCACAACTATCAAAATGTAGCAAATGACGAGATGAACAACTTTAAAACTTGGGCTTTAGCAAGAAACCCTCTTCTTCCTCTTCAAAGTGAGCTTTCCCTCTCTAAAACTCACTCTCTCACTAAAATAATTTGGGAGGTGATTAGGTTGGTGAACAAGGGAGTAAATGAGCTCCCAAACTACTGAACCAAGCATTAAACTCGGCCTTGATGTGAATTTACCAAAATACCCCCAAAATATCTAATTTAAAAAGAGAAAGGAAACTGTCACAGACAGTTGGCGCGGCGCGCCACAAGGCCGCGCGGCGCGCAACCCTGCCAGTTCAGCTCCTTTTGTATTTTAAATACGCGCAACAGAACCCCGTTTCAAGTACCGTACATTACACTTATATACACTTATGTACACTATAAATAATCGGGTCTTACAACTCTTCCCCACTTATTCGGATTGCGACCTCGCAATCCATGCCGCATGACAAGCGGGAAGATAAACCAACACAAACTCTTCAGGTTCCCAAGTGAACTCGGAACCCTTATTCCGCCGCCATTGAACTTTAAAAGTCCTAACCTCCTTATGCCTCAACCTCTTGACCTTTTCATCAAGTATTGCAATTGGCTCTTCAACATACTCCAACTTATTGTTTAGCTCAATTTCATCTAAAGGCATCCATGAAGAATCATCCGCAAGGCACTTACGGAGGTGAGAAACATGAAACGTGTTATGGATCCCCGCAAGCTCTTCGGGCAATTCCAATCGATATGCAACTTCACCAACACGAGCTAAGACTTTAAACGGTCCAATAAACCGAGGGCCTAACTTTCCCCGTTTTCGAAATCGAATAATACCCTTCCATGGCGAAACCTTAAGCATAACCATGTCGCCCTCTTGGAATTCGATCGTTCGTCTACGTTTATCGGCATACGACTTTTGCCTATCTTGAGCCTTCTTTAAATGCTCCCGAATAATATCAATCTTGTTATTCGTCTCTAAAACCAAGTCGGTACTTCCGATTTCTCTTTGACCCACTTCTCCCCAACAAATGGGAGTTCGACACCTTCGGCCATAAAGCATCTCGTAAGGTGGCATCCCGATACTAGTATGAAAACTATTATTGTACGAGAATTCCACCAAGGGTAAATGCTCGTCCCAACTACCACCGAAGTCAATAATGCACGCCCGTAACATATCTTCCAAAGTTTGGTTCGTACGTTCGGTTTGACCGTCCGTTTGAGGATGATACGCCGTGCTCAACTTTAATTGTGTACCCATATCTTCATGAAACTTTTCCCAAAATCGAGATGTAAAACGGGTATCTCGATCCGAAATAATAGATATAGGAACGCCATGTCGCGAGACCACTTCCTTGATAAACAACTTAGCCAAGGCCTCCGACGATATTGCTTCTTTAATAGGAAGAAACAAAGCGCTTTTCGTCAACCGGTCCACGATCACCCAAATCGAATCATATTGAGTTCTCGCCGTCTTAGGTAATTTAGTGATGAAATCCATGGTAATGTGCTCCCATTTCCATTTCGGGATCTCTAACGGTTGCAACTTACCATACGGCTTTTGATGTTCGGCTTTAACTTGCAAACAAGTAACACATCGTTCAACGTATTTTACAACATCGCATTTCATGCCCGGCCACCAATAATCTTTCTTCAAGTCATGATACATTTTCGTCGCGCCCGGATGAATGGAATATTTCGACTTATGTGCTTCATCGAGTAGCACCCGTCGGTAATCACCCGTCTTAGGCACCCACACCCTTCCTTGAAAGGACAACAAACCCCGCGGACCCATAGTAATAAACTCCGATTGGCCCACAATTCGTTCCGTGTGCTTATCGTGAACATAAGCCTCTATTTGGTCTTCAACCATCTTTTCAAGAAAGTCGTTAGTGATAATCAAACGTAACGATGTTATACGTATTGCCGGATGTTGAGTCTTTCGACTTAACGCATCCGCGACCACATTCGCCTTACCCGGATGGTAAAGTATCTCACAATCATAATCTTTCACCACATCCATCCATCTACGTTGACGATAATTCAAATCCCTTTGAGTAAAAAGGTGTTTCAAATTCTTATGATCCGAATATATCGTACACTTGACACCATACAAGTAGTGGCGCCAAATTTTCAACGCATGCACAACCGCCGCCATTTCAAGATCATGAGTCGGGTACCTCGTTTCGTGTTCCTTTAATTGTCGAGAGGCATAAGCAATGACTTTACCCCTTTGCATAAGAACGCACCCGAGCCCATTTAATGAAGCATCACAATAAACCACCATGTCTTCGACGCCTTCCGGTAACACTAACACCGGAGCTTGACACAACTTCTCTTTCAATAATTGAAAAGCAATTTCTTGTTCGTTTTCCCAATTGAATTTAGCACTCTTCCTCGTCAACTTTGTTAATGGAGAAGCAATCTTAGAAAAGTCTTGGATAAACCGACGATAATAACCGGCCAATCCGAGAAAACTTCGGATCTCCGTGGGCGTAGTCGGTCGTCCCCAACTCTTCACCGTCTCAATCTTCCCCGGATCCACTTGGATACCGCTTTCGTTCACAATGTGACCAAGGAATTGAACCTCCCTTAGCCAAAATTCACATTTAGAGAACTTTGCATACAACTTCTCTTTTCTTAGCGTCTTCAAAACTTCACGCAAGTGACGTTCATGTTCGTGCATACCTTTCGAGTAGACTAGTATGTCGTCAATGAATACAATAACCGACTTGTCCAACATAGGTTGGCACACCCGGTTCATAAGATCCATGAATGCCGCCGGTGCATTCGTAAGACCGAAGGGCATAACTACAAATTCATAATGCCCGTAACGCGTTCGGAAAGCCGTTTTCTCAATATCTTCCTCACGGACCCGCATTTGGTGATAGCCGGACCGTAGGTCGATCTTAGAGAAATACGTTGCGCCTTGAAGTTGATCAAACAAATCGTCGATCCTAGGTAGTGGATAACGATTCTTGATCGTCACTTTATTCAACTCACGGTAATCAATGCACATACGCATACTACCGTCTTTCTTCTTCACAAATAAGACCGGAGCGCCCCATGGCGAAGCACTCGGTCGGATAAAACCCTTCTCGAGCAATTCTTGAATTTGATTCAATAACTCTTGCATCTCCGTTGGTGCTAAACGATAAGGAGTTTTAGCAATGGGGGTAGCCCCCGGAACTAACTCGATGCGAAATTCGACTTGTCTTTCCGCCGGGACACCCGGTAACTCATCCGGAAAGACATCTTCAAACTCACTAACTACCGGAATTTCACGAATTGGTGGTGGCTCATTACGAGTGTCGACAACATGAGCAAGGAAAGCCATACCACCGGTAACAACGTGACGTCGTGCCCGAGCAAAAGTGCATATCGGCACCGATTTCCTTCGTTTGTCACCATGAATAATCATCTCTCCCCCACTTGGGGTCTTTACACGAATAAACTTGTCGTGGCATGCAATATCGGCTCTATAACGATCGAGCCAATCCATACCAACGACAACATCAAAATCACCCAAAGTCATCGGAATAAGATCAATTTCGAAACTTTCGGCTCCAAACACAACATTGCAATTTTTACACACATCAACCACTAGTGCCGTCTTGCCATCCGCTATTTCAACTTCTACCGGACGACTCAACTTTACTAGCGGTTTATTTAACTTAGGCACAAATCTTGGAGATACGAAAGACAAATTAGCACCACTATCAAAAAGCATTCGAGCCGGATTAGAATTAACCATGAAAGTACCTGAAACGACTTCATTGGATTGTTTAGCTTCTTCATTAGACATCAAGTAGTTACGACCCCTAGCCGTACCCGCCGCCTTCTCTATCCGCTTAGCATTATCATTACGCAACTCGGGACACTCGGGCCGTTTGTGCCCTTCTTTACCGCAATTGAAACAAGTAAACTTGGGTGTAGTAGAGGGATTGGTGCAATCACGGGCCATATGTCCCTTTCGCCCACAATTATGGCAAGTATAACGAAACTCTCCCGGCGCACTCTTCTTGACACTTCCGACACTCTCGGTTGCACCCTTCTTTGAAAAGTTTGACTTCTTGCTTGAAAAATTTGAGTGACTCGAACCTTCATACTTTCTCTTCCTCAATACAATCGCTTCAAACCCTTTCGCCATATTAAACAACTCATCGAAGCTCTTCACCACATTTACGCTAATCTTTTCTTGATAACTGTCATTCAAGGTTCGATAGAAATCTTCTTTCAACATTTTATCATTCCCGACATACTCCGGGCAAAATTGCGTCTTGGACAAGAACACGGATTTGAGAGTGTTCAAGTCCATCGACCCTTGCCTCAAGGTACGTAGCTCGTCCTTAAGCCTTGTAAGATCGGCCGAAGTTCGGTACTCATCGAAGAACTCTGCTTTAAATTCATCCCAAGTGAAGTCCATACATTGTTCTTCACTATAAAGTTGGATCTTAGCATCCCACCACAATTTCGCGTCACCCCTTAACATGCTACAACCATACCTAGTCTTCTTGTCGGGTGGACACTCACAAGTACGGAAGGCCCCCTCCATATCGGAGATGAATCGGGCACTCTTGAGTGGGTCCCGATCGCCCTCAAAAGTAGGAGGTTGAGCATCCCTAAAGTTCTTGAAGAAAAAGTCACGCCTTCCCCCATTTTCTTCTTGAAGAGCAATCTTAATTTGCTCCTTAACCAAAGTGACGACTTGTTCGTCAATCGTCTCGAGAAACATCTTCTTAACATCTTCGCGAAACTCCGCCTTTTGGCGTTCAAAGATGGCCTCAACCTTGGCCGTGAACTCGGGGTCCTCGCTCGTGCCCCCAATATCGGTGTCGTGTCCGTTTCTCATCTTCATTCTATAAAACGGAAAGATTAAACAACGAAACTAAAGACATGACACATATATACCTATACACCATACCACTCCATCTCGCTCGACAATCGTCGTACATCGCTTGTTTGACACGATTTGCACCCGTAGTAAGGGTAGCTAATCATTACTAAGCGAGCTCGTCGCGTTAACTCGCTAGTACAACGTTCATTTCGCTCGATGATTGCTATACAACACAAACAATAACGCATGATTAGTTCATATAAACCTATGTACTAACCAAGACCCGGTCCGACCCAAAGTCCTACAAGTCCCGCACAATATGCACACAAAAGTCTAAGTCTAGGCGCCTATCTCAAGTCACCTAAATCCCTTAGACCATGCTCTGATACCACTTGTAACAACCCAAACCGTAACCGACCAAACACGACGAAATTGCAAACAATAAAAAAATTTCTGGTGCAGGCAATCTGCGCGGCGCGCCAGATGGCCGCGCGGCGCGCCGAATCACTTGGACAGCCCGCTGTCCCCGGAAGTCTATTTAACGAAAATGTTTGACTAGTTCCCGACATTTTTAGCCAAAACGCTTTTAACCATACATTCATATATGTAAAACTAGCACATAACTAAGGTTTGAGCGAGTTTTACAAAGTGGGGCCCACACGTGCCCAAAACGCCACTAAGTTTAAAATACAACGTTTAATACAAATTAGAGTTTCGACCACAAAAGTTTAATTGCCAAACGACACAACGAGCATGGTGTTTGGGGTTAAACTACCCAAGTCTCGGTCAAACTCCAAGCCAAAGCCAAAAGCGCTTCTTAATCATCGAAGCGGGAAACTCAATCCAAGGTAATGCCCTTACCCTTATCCACACACGAACCTATAAAAAGATAAACAACGAGAGGGTAAGCAAAGCTTAGTGAGCAAAAATAATTATACATATACATATATAATCTACTTACTCGCATCACTTACACAACATCATATTCGAGTTTAACAATTCATCAAGCATGCTTCAATACTAAGCATATACCAATAACCGCAATACCACAATAGCTAGTAATACAATAGCATATATTTCATGATTAAATACTTTCAATACATAAATCTCATAACCTTGGTTAACCAATTCGAACAAGGGAAACGGTGCTTAAGAGCCCGTTGGAGTTCATAACATCCGTTAGTGCTACTTAACCAACGCGTAGTCACTAATCCCCCGGGTGATGTCTTAAACAACGCGACTCACTCACCCTTTCCAATGTGGCGTCTTAAACAACGCGACGATTCCACATGCCATTCAATACGATGGGTGGTGTCTTAAACAACGCGACATCCACCCCAATACATTGTGGTGTCTTAAACAACGCGACATCCACTTCTATACCATGTGGTGTCTTAACAACGCGACATCCACTCCTTTACAATGTGGTGTCTTAAACAACGCGACAATGCCACATTCATGCAACACAAATAAGTACATTATATACACATACGCATAATTATTCCACTCACCTTATGCCGTCGGTGATTACTAAACCAAGCTTGAATTCCGAGGTAACGTACCTATTTCACAAGCATATAATCAATCAATCAACTTGGTCCAATCTCACATTACACACCATCCTAGTTCATCTTGACCCATTTGGACACTTAACCCTAATTTGGGTCATTTTCACCAAAAACCCTAACACTTGGCACTCAAGGCCTTCATACCCATTAAATCGCTAGGTTTTAACACAAAACACTAACATTAACCAACATTGGTCCATTTTGACCCATTTGACCTAATAAAAGTCAATACACTCATTTTGGGTCATCTATACCCAAATAGCACCCATTTATACATCAAGCAAGTGTTCTAACCAATTATTAGCCAATTAGGGTTTCTTAACATCAATTAACACTTTTAAAACCCTAGCTAACCCATTATTGAGTCTACATGACCCAATTTACCCAAAACACCCAATTTACCTAGAAATGGGTCTTAGTGTTCATCTTCAACACAAACCCTAACTCATACACAAAATCAAAACAAGAAATGGAAGTTAAGGCATACCACAACTATCAAAATGTAGCAAATGACGAGATGAACAACTTTAAAACTTGGGCTTTAGCAAGAAACCCTCTTCTTCCTCTTCAAAGTGAGCTTTCCCTCTCTAAAACTCACTCTCTCACTAAAATAATTTGGGAGGTGATTAGGTTGGTGAACAAGGGAGTAAATGAGCTCCCAAACTACTGAACCAAGCATTAAACTCGGCCTTGATGTGAATTTACCAAAATACCCCCAAAATATCTAATTTAAAAAGAGAAAGGAAACTGTCACAGACAGTTGGCGCGGCGCGCCACAAGGCCGCGCGGCGCGCAACCCTGCCAGTTCAGCTCCTTTTGTATTTTAAATACGCGCAACAGAACCCCGTTTCAAGTACCGTACATTACACTTATATACACTTATGTACACTATAAATAATCGGGTCTTACACCGGGGTTTTATTATTCTATAAATATAAATATCACATCAATAGTTTAATAATTCTTACGGGATTTTATGTGACGCCCCGTACTAAATCGACATGTACGGACCATCAACAACAGGATCATTACAAGGTCAAACACTATATGCGTTTTCAAAACAAGTTTGCATTCATGATAAAAGGTGACGTCATAACCAACGTCAAATGTTTTACAACCAAAAGTATGCTTCTATGAACAGAAGCAAGTAATAATAGTACGTGACCCTTAGGTCGTTACAATTCATTGTTCAAAAGTAATAAAGTTTGAATGCAAGATAAAATATTTCATGCGGTAACATCTCTAATAAGGCAGCGGGTGGCTAATCAGCAAGACTAGTACAACAGCGGAAGCAAGCAACCTTAAGCACCTGAGAAAAACATGCTTAAAAACGTCAACACGAATGTTGGTGAGCTATTGTTTAAGTATAACAGTAATGTAAGGTAGGCCATGAGATTTCAGTGCTTCAACAGCGTTTCAAAACAGTATTAAAAGTATATGTTCAACCGTGGGCACTTGGTAACTAACTTAACGTTTATCCCCCCCTAAAAGTACACTTGGCGAGTGCGTATGTTTACAAAGTATTAAACACCCGTTAAATGCTAGCGCTACTAGCCCGAGTGGGGATGTCAATCCTTATGGATCCATATCTAAGATTCGCGTTCACCGACCAAAAACCAATGACTAAACGTTACCGAGCTAAGGGGAAAGTTTATGCCATTGTATAACCCACACATATATAAAGTTTAAGTACTCGTGCCTAGTATGTAAAACGTAAAATGCGCATGTATTCTCAGTTCCCAAAATAGTTAAAGTAAAAAAGGATGCTATAACTCACAGTGATAAAGTAGTAGTAAAGTTGACGCGGGAAAAGTAAGCAAGCATGTTTGTCCGGAAGGGTCCTCAACCTAAGTCAAAAGTTACTAAGTCAGTAAATCGTTCCCAAAGGTTTAAATGTATGTAAATTAGGTCTTAAGAATCATCATCATCATCAAACAAAAATTATAAAGTAAGTTTCATTCTAGAAAAGAGTTTAAAACAAAGGCTGACTTCGATCAGTCGCCCCGGCCTCTATACAAACTGAATTGAGGTGGGACCAGTGGCCATGGCTCCGTATATGAGTCCTTTAGTTTCTATAAGAATTCCAGAACCAAACTCGTATTCGTTTGACCGTGGAGACGGTTTAAGTGCGAGTAGGTCAGAATTTTTCAGCACAACGTTAAAAGGACATAGTGACGTTCGGAGAGCCATAGATCCTAAACCGTAACTCGGATTAAGACGAGTCTTAAACGAAAAATTATCTACTCGAACAGAGATAACTTATAATCAACTTTACAGTAGCCTAGGTATTCTGATCAGACCCAAAAACAGTAGGTTTAGTGTTCCGGTGGGTTCTTGGTACTCGATGCTCATCACGGTTCTCATCCTTGATGCATATAGCTTCAAGTGTACAACTCGTTGATGTGTTTGCATCATATTTACCAAGTTTTTACCATCATAACATAAGTGTAAGTCTAAGATAAGTAGCACAACTCAATTAAGTATTGCTAGTAGTTTGATGAACCAAAGTTACATCAAGATCTTAGATCCGACACATACATGAACTCTAAAAGTAATATTATGCTACAAACTTGAAAGTAAACTAAATAATCAAGATCTTAAGTTGCAAAACATAGTTCTTAGTTAGATCTTGAAGATTCAAGACCCAAAAGTCTAGATCTAAAGTTACTAAGTTAAATCCTAAGTCATAACACTTGAATCTTTACTTTAATGAAACCATAAGTCATGAAACTTAGATTCTCATCTTGTAAAGTGTATGTAAGCTCATAAGCCCTTGTTTATAACAAAATTAGAAGACCATAAGCTATAGAAACTTAGATCTTTCATAAGTATATTGTAACATCCCGCCTTTTTCCGTTAAATGTATTTTTAACACCGTCTTTTTTTTTATAATAATACCTTTCGTTATTTAAATTCGTAGTTTCCGTCGACTGACGTTCATAATAATTCCGTCATTTAATTATAACATCTCTCGTTAACTTGCGTTTTAAAAATATTCGATCGGTTAAATCCCGCACCCGCTTCTAAACTCGAGGGACTAAAATTGACACGGGGCAAACTAGTTGACTAGGTCAACTAGTCCACCCCAATCACCACCAGTCAATCATCTCCCTCTCTCTCTTTCTTTCTTTTTTCCTCTCAAGAACACAAACATAATTCATCATCTAAATTCGGATCGGGAAGCAAACTTCAAAACAAATTACATATTCGTGATCCTCTCATCATCCTCTTCGATTTGGTACCAACTTCATCTCGTTTGGGTAACATTTCTAAAACTCTAGATTTCTCTAAATTCGTGTTTTTGATTTGAAATGGTGTTAGTTAGTGTCTATGGCTCGTGTCTAGCATGAATATATGATTTACTTGCTCGATTTGTTGTTTTGAGTAACTAGTTTGAACATTTGAAATGGGTTTGCTTAATCTTGCATTTTGGAAGATTAAATGTTGTTTGATTGTTAAAGTTCATGTTTTAATTGTGTTACTAGTATCATTAGCTTCGTTTTGATGTATAGGTTGATTAAGGAAACTCCAAAAACATGATTATTGATTTTGAGATGTTTGACTAGGGTTTGATAGTTCTTGACATGAATTTTTGGATGCTTGAATGCCATGAAATGTTAATTGTTAGTGTTTAGTAGTAATGTATGCTTCATTACCTTCAAAACGGCATATCACATGTGTGAATTGGATTCCCGAATCATAAAATATGTTTTTCGAACTTGAAACTTTGAAAATAAACCTTTCTTGATCAATTGACGAGTTTTCGGTTATTGTAATTGATGTTTTTGCTTGTGAAGGGTAGTTAGTTGTTTTCCTTGTCAAATTACCTTTCCAACGATATATAGTATGCATTTTGGATGTTTTCGGTTCCTAAAATATGTTAATTTGAGTTTTGGTTCGTGACTTGGACCATTTCTCTGCAAACAACATGTTTCCCAGGTAGTGCGCGCCGCGCACATACCTGCGCGCCGCGCAAAATTAGAAATCCCAGATGTTTGCCTTCGTGGTTAAGTTCTGACCAGGATTTACACTTGGGTGCGCGCCGCGCAACCCATTGCGCGCCGCGCATATGCCCAGCTCATTTTTGTTTTTATTTTTCCTTTCACAAAATGTTTCCCG
Source organism: Rutidosis leptorrhynchoides (assembly GCF_046630445.1). Lineage (NCBI taxonomy): Eukaryota > Viridiplantae > Streptophyta > Magnoliopsida > Asterales > Asteraceae > Rutidosis > Rutidosis leptorrhynchoides. The sequence goes on from NC_092338.1 coordinate 372,667,963, forward strand.
CTTAACCGTAACTCCGATTAACATGAAACTTGGCCATTCTGCTCATTAATGATTTCTCATCATGGGAAAATTGTCGGATACCCGACCCGACCCCGTTGACTTTGACTTTGACCAAGTTTGACTTTTAGTCAAACTTAACCAAACGATTATACAATCGTTCTAACATACTTAACTACTTGTATCGTGCATGAAACTTGACAAATTGATTCACATGCTATATTAATCGAGTCGTAACGAGCCATAGGACTAATTGAACATTTTTGACCGTTTGTGTTTACCGTTATTGATACAACCTATATGTTTAGGTCAAGACTAGCTTTGTCTTTGCACGCGTCTACTTGTTGAAGTACTTTATTAACTCTTGCACTCAAGGTGAGATCATAGTCCCACTTTTACTCTTTTTGAACTTATATTGGGATGAGAAAACATAAACGATTCTTTTGAACTAAGTGAACACAAGAACGGGAAAACAAACATTCTACATACGAGTTTAGAACAAAAATCCTCAATTCGATTATCATTAATTACACTTGCCGGGTGTAAGCGAGAACTTATGTTATATGGCCATATGGGTTGACAACCCTCATCTTTGACGGTTCGCTACCGTCTACGGATGAAATATATTTTTGAGAATCAGTGTTTGTTCTAGCACTAAGTGATGGGGTATACGATGGAAGGAATGTTAAGCTTTGATAATTGGGTGCTCGTGAAACAAACTTTTGGAATGTATTACTATTATTTCATTGATGCAAATCTTGTGGTTCACTTGTACTTACTTACTTAAACCTATGATTTCACCAACGTTTTCGTTGACAGATTTCTATGTTTTTCTCAGGTCTTGCACGATATGTGAAACATGCTTCCGCTTACTATTTGATACTTGCATCCGATGTCGAGTATACATGCATCTCATGGAGCGTCTTTTGACTTTACTTTAAAACGTGTCGCCTAGATTTCAAGCGTACTTATAACGTTGTAACTTAACTTTTGGTTGAACAATTCTTGTAAACTTTGAAACAATCTTTATTTTGAAATGAAGGCGACATATTTTGGTCAAACGTTATCTTAAAGACTTATAATCAGGTAATGGGACCCACGTAGCCGACGCCGTCACTTGACGATTTGTCGGGGTCGCTACAAGTGGTATCAGAGCCTTGGTTGTAGGGATTTAGAGTTCATTTGTGTCCACCCCGAGTCATAGGGTACATAGGTGAATCTAGACTACAACCGGCATATAGACTGAAGTAGGAATTATTTGACTAATTGTGCATTTATACTCGAACTCTTCTATCATATCTAACTCATATTCGATCTTGATCTTACGTTGATAAATTTTGTTGATGCGCCACCTTGACTTTATGAAGTAATGTTAAATGCACATGAGAATCAGGGTAATATAATTTCCGGGATTATATTACGGTGATTCACATGGACGTTCCGACATTATGACGTAAAGAATTTAAGGCGAGTCAAGGAAAAATTTCCTCTCTATCCTATTTCCATACTCCGGTTAGTATTGTTGAAAATACTAACCAACGATATTCTTGTGTCATGAAGGAACAATGGCTCACCAAGGTCAACACAATACTCCTCTCGAAACCCTAGAACAAGCTCTTCAACGAATGATAACCACCGCCGTGGGTACGGCCGTGGCCGATCACTTTTCTAACAACAACAATCATGGAACCGGTAATTCAAACGAAGGTTGCTCCTACAAGAACTTCATGAAGTACAATCCTCCCACTTTCGATGGAACCGGAGGACCGGTTACTCTCACCCGATGGTTTGAACAAATGGAGACCGTTTTTAACACAAGCGGTTGTCGAGACCAAGATAAGGTCAAGTTTTCCACCCTCACCTTCACCGGCATTGCTCTCTCGTGGTGGAACACGTATGTACAATTGGTGGGAAGCGATGAAGCCCACACACTCTCTTGGACCGAATTAAGAGAAAGAATGATCACCGAATACTTCCCGCGCGACGAGACTCGAAGGCTCGAACAGGGTCTAAGGAATTTAAAAACGGTCGGAAATGACCTCGAAGCTTATAATCAACGGTTTACCGAACTAGTCTCGATGTGTCCAAATCTCATGACTCCCGAATCCCTAAGAGTCGAACTTTACATGGATGGCCTCCCTAAGAGCATTCAACACAAGGTAATGACATCTCAACCCACTAACCTACAAGAGGCTTTAACAATGGCCCGCCAAGCCTTAGAAACGGTGAATGAAATGGAAGCACCGGCACCAATGGTCGAGAACCAATCGAGCGGCAATAAAAGAACATGGGAAGCCTCTCAATCAAGCAACCACAACCACAACAACCTCTCCAAGAAGCCTTTCGCCTCCAACGACAAGAAAGGCTATACCGGAAAACTACCTTTTTGTAACGAATGCCACAAGCATCACTTTGAAGGATGTGGCAGGTTTCGCCACCGGCGCCAAGGGCCCGTCGCTCGAAAGATGCCCAACGCACACAGAACGGGTGCTTGCTTCGAATGTGGCCAACCGGGTCATTTTAGGAATGTGTGCCCAAATAAGAAAATCAACCCCAACGCACGCCATTGAACTTTCAACATCGACACCTAGGATGCCCGAGACGACGATGGACTAGTCACGGGTACGTTCCTTCACAACAAACCGTATACTTCATACTTGTTCGATTCGATTACCGCTAGACGTTTTACAACCAATACTTTGACTTGTACTCATTACCTTCCATCTTTTCCCCTAGATACTATTTAGACGATTTAAGCGACAAACGGAAAAATATTGTGTACCTATAAATATTATCGGAGGATATACGTTAAGAAATTGAACTAGACACCAATAGAACTAAGGAACTCAAAACCTATTCATTAAGGAGAAATCGTTGCCCTACATTTATGTATAGATTATTGTAAACTAAGAAATTTTCGGATGGAAACCGATACCCTCTCCCTCGCATCCATGACCTCATGATTATTTGCACGAATCCCGTATGTTCCAAATCGACCTCCGTTCCGGTTATCACCAATTGGGGGTTAAGGGAGGCGATGTCTCCTAAGCCACTTCCGAACTCGCAACGTTAGTTGTAAATCTCTCTTAGTACCGTTTGATTTATTTAGGGCTCCGTCCGTATTCATGAACCTCCTAGACCGCGTATGCAAATTCATATAGACTAATCTGTTATCGTATTTATAGATGACATCTTAACTTATTCAAGTAAAGAAGGAAAACGAACAACATCACCATCTTACGCTCGAACTTTTGAGAAAAGAGCAACTTTATACCAAATTCTCCGAGTGAGAATTTCTGTTGAACGAAGTCCAACTTTCTAGACCATGATGTTAATGGTCAAGGCATTACAATCAATCTCGAAATCAAGCCACATGTAATCAGGAAACTCTCCCAACTCAGACTGGTATTCGTAAAATCTTAGATCTCGTCTGTTATTACCGAAGATTCATTTCTGACTTTTCTCGTGTTACACTACTTTTAAACTCGTTAACTCACTAAGGAAAACTCTAAACCTCTCCGTGTTCGAACCTTGAGCGTGATTCTTCACACCAACATTTCTAGTTAAAATCGTATAGCAACAGATGGAACTCGAACATGGAAATATTTCTATTTGAACGCCGAAAGGCATACTCTCTCAAAAAAAAAAAAAAAAAAAAAAAAAAAAAATTTCGTTATTTTACACGAAGAATTCGAATACTAAATTGTGGATCCGATCAATTTTCTCGTCATCCCGTACCACACTACCTACCTCTGTTATTTCATCGTCACCGTCTAATATTACTGGAATTTAAGATAACACACAATCCAACGATACTTCACTCTTCTTTGACTTAACGCCCTTGCGTCACTGATAATCGTCCAACCATTATTCAACCCCGAACTATACAATTACGTGTACTATCTCGTTTCTCTTTCAGACTTCAACTTTTGACAACTAGAGGCACGTTATAGCAACCTCGAGATGCAAGCTCATCCTATTCTAAGTCCTCATTTCACTCCTATCTTTATCGCTCGCATTTCCGTTTAAAGAAATTCCTCATACTACCTAAGTATTCGCCACGAGGGTGAATAGTCCTAACGAACATTTTTCGAACCCTAACTGACTTGTTCAAACGTATCTTAATAGATTCTATTCCAACGCGGTGTATCTTTGTCAATTTTTCCGTATCGAAATACTCGTTTCACTTCTAGATTTTGGAGTACCTTACAAAAAGCCTCGGGACCGCGTTTAGACATGAGTACCGCGTACCATCCACAACCCGACGGACCGAACAAACATGCGATTTAAACCTTGGAAACCATAATACAAGTTTGTATTACCAACTTCAAATTTACTTGAGAAAAGTATTTTCCTTAACCGAATCCTCGTACTACAATGATTTTCATTCGAGTTTTAACGTCACTCCTTTTGAAACCACATGTGACCGGAAACGTCATTCTCCTTTGTCGAACCAAGTAAACGATGATCAATTCACCGGGGCCGAGGTTATTCATGAGCAACCGAGAAAATTTATTCATATTCAGGCAAAACCCTACGCGACTCGTAATCACCAAGAGCTACGCCGATGTTAGACGTAAACATTTCAAATTCCACGTGGGAAACCGCGTCACGTTAAGAGTCGCACCTTGGAAAGGTGCAATCCGTTTCGGGAAAAACGTAGGAAGCTAAATCCGCGATACTTTGATCCTTTAAATTCTTGGGGTGTTTTGGACCCGTCGCTAGCCGTTTAGACTTTTCCGACTCATTTTGGGTCTCCGTTATCCTACATTCGATGTATCAACTCAAAGACGTGTTTTGCGAAACGAGAACTTGTTATCTTCTTTGATGAACTCACTATCGACGATAAACCTCACTTCCTAGGAGGACCGGAAACCATAAAATCATGGAACCAAACCTTAAAACAACATACGACCCCGACCTTCAGGTTCGTTGAAATACCCTAGAACGTACTTCTCCCTCATTCGTAGAATTGGCAACGTAAGATCTCGAGGAAGATTCAACAACTACTACTTCCAACTAAATTTCGGGACGAAATTTCTTTTGAGGTGTGGATAATGTAACATCCCGCCTTTTTCCGTTAAATTTATTTTTAACACCGTCTTTTTTTTTATAATAATACCTTTCGTTATTTAAATTCGTAGTTTCTGTCGACTGACGTTCATAATAATTCCGTCATTTAATTATAACATCTCTCGTTAACTTGCGTTTTAAAAATATTCGATCGGTTAAATCCCGCACCCGCTTCTAAACTCGAGGGACTAAAATTGACACGGGGCAAACTAGTTGACTAGGTCAACTAGTCCACCCCAATCACCACCATTCAATCATCTCCCTCTCTCTCTTTCTTTCTTTTTTCCTCTCAAGAACACAAACATAATTCATCATCTAAATTCGGATCGGGAAGCAAACTTCAAAACAAATTACATATTCGTGATCCTCTCATCATCCTCTTCGATTTGGTACCAACTTCATCTCGTTTGGGTAACATTTCTAAAACTCTAGATTTCTCTAAATTCGTGTTTTTGATTTGAAATGGTGTTAGTTAGTGTCTATGGCTCGTGTCTAGCATGAATATATGATTTACTTGCTCGATTTGTTGTTTTGAGTAACTAGTTTGAACATTTGAAATGGGTTTGCTTAATCTTGCATTTTGGAAGATTAAATGTTGTTTGATTGTTAAAGTTCATGTTTTAATTGTGTTACTAGTATCATTAGCTTCGTTTTGATGTATAGGTTGATTAAGGAAACTCCAAAAACATGATTATTGATTTTGAGATGTTTGACTAGGGTTTGATAGTTCTTGACATGAATTTTTGGATGCTTGAATGCCATGAAATGTTAATTGTTAGTGTTTAGTAGTAATGTATGCTTCATTACCTTCAAAACGGCATATCACATGTGTGAATTGGATTCCCGAATCATAAAATACGTTTTTCGAACTTGAAACTTTGAAAATAAACCTTTCTTGATCAATTGATGAGTTTTCGGTTATTGTAATTGATGTTTTTGCTTGTGAAGGGTAGTTAGTTGTTTTCCTTGTCAAATTACCTTTCCAACGATATATAGTATGCATTTTGGATGTTTTCGGTTCCTAAAATATGTTAATTTGAGTTTTGGTTCGTGACTTGGACCATTTCTCTGCAAACAACATGTTTCCCAGGTAGTGCGCGCCGCGCACATACCTGCGCGCCGCGCAAAATTAGAAATCCCAGATGTTTGCCTTCGTGGTTAAGTTCTGACCAGGATTTACACTTGGGTGCGCGCCGCGCAACCCATTGCGCGCCGCGCATATGCCCAGCTCATTTTTGTTTTTATTTTTCCTTTCACAAAATGTTTCCCGCTTAACCGTAACTCCGATTAACATGAAACTTGGCCATTCTGCTCATTAATGATTTCTCATCATGGGAAAATTGTCGGATACCCGACCCGACCCCGTTGACTTTGACTTTGACCAAGTTTGACTTTTAGTCAAACTTAACCAAACAATTATACAATCGTTCTAACATACTTAACTACTTGTATCGTGCATGAAACTTGACAAATTGATTCACATGCTATATTAATCGAGTCGTAACGAGCCATAGGACTAATTGAACATTTTTGACCGTTTGTGTTTACCGTTATTGATACAACCTATATGTTTAGGTCAAGACTAGCTTTGTCTTTGCACGCGTCTACTTGTTGAAGTACTTTATTAACTCTTGCACTCAAGGTGAGATCATAGTCCCACTTTTACTCTTTTTGAACTTATATTGGGATGAGAAAACATAAACGATTCTTTTGAACTAAGTGAACACAAGAACGGGAAAACAAACATTCTACATACGAGTTTAGAACAAAAATCCTCAATTCGATTATCATTAATTACACTTGCCGGGTGTAAGCGAGAACTTATGTTATATGGCCATATGGGTTGACAACCCTCATCTTTGACGGTTCGCTACCGTCTACGGATGAAATATATTTTCGAGAATCAGTGTTTGTTCTAGCACTAAGTGATGGGGTATACGATGGAAGGAATGTTAAGCTTTGATAATTGGGTGCTCGTGAAACAAACTTTTGGAATGTATTACTATTATTTCATTGATGCAAATCTTGTGGTTCACTTGTACTTACTTACTTAAACCTATGATTTCACCAACGTTTTCGTTGACAGATTTCTATGTTTTTCTCAGGTCTTGCACGATATGTGAAACATGCTTCCGCTTACTATTTGATACTTGCATCCGATGTCGAGTATACATGCATCTCATGGAGCGTCTTTTGACTTTACTTTAAAACGTGTCGCCTAGATTTCAAGCGTACTTATAACGTTGTAACTTAACTTTTGGTTGAACAATTCTTGTAAACTTTGAAACAATCTTTATTTTGAAATGAAGGCGACATATTTTGGTCAAACGTTATCTTAAAGACTTATAATCAGGTAATGGGACCCACGTAGCCGACGCCGTCACTTGACGATTTGTCGGGGTCGCTACATATATGAAGTTATAACTAGAAAGTTATACTTCTATGTTCTTGAACTTATAAAGTTAACTTTTAGTTTCAAGAAATATGAGATCAAGATTAACTATTAATACTTGACCAAATTAACAACATCACAACTTTAAAGTACATAAAATGAAGAAATAAGTTAAATCTACAAGTAACAAGTTCATGGTTGTTCATACTTTAAAGATTCAAGCCAAGGCTTTGATCTTTAAGAAAGTAAACCTTAAGTTTACAAACATGAATACAAGTATGGTTTTTACAACTCATGAACTTTAAATCTTTTAAACATTAAGTGTAGAACCATACACTAGAAAGTTTAGATTCTTTGTTCTTGGTTCTTTACAATAAAAGATGAAAGTAACCAAGATTAGATGAAGATACAAGTTATAGAACTTGATCTTTAACAAAGATAAACAACAAGTAAGTAATCAACAACAAAGAAAAAGTAATCAAAACAAGCAAAAGATGATGATGTATATTTATATGCTACGATTTTTGAAACAAAGAAAGAAGAGAAAAATTTGTTCATGTTACTTACAATGTAGAGAGAAAATGAGAGGAAAAGAGAAGTTGCAAGTAAGTGTGTGTGAGAGGAATGAAATAATACACTAGTAATAAGTAAAAAAAAATTTGAATCCTCCCTCATCCCCATTGAAAGTCACGGCCTAGGGTGCCAAAAAAGGAAGGGATCAAATGCTCTTTCAAACATGGGAGAAAGGTGATAGCTTAGAGTGGTAATAAAGCAAATTGACATGGGAAAGAGATGTAAAGGTGCTAGTAACTAGATTCCTTTCACTAATTAATCTTACTTATGTCTTAATAAGTTATTAACATAATGTTGGGCTCCTAATAGTCCATTAAGATAAGGTAGGGTGGGCTTCCAAGTCCATTAACATGTATCCATTAATAAAAGCTAAAGTCTTAAGCAAGTAGGCAACAATTAATCAAATAAAGCCCAAGTAATTAACTACTAACATTAGTTAATTAAAATGATTAATAATAATTAATCATGAATGTAAATAATATTCGAAAATATTATTCGTTAAAAGTACGTGTGTCACAAAGACGAGTCGGGCATGTAAAGCTAAGTACGGTAACAAGTAAATGTAATAAAATACATTCATCAAGGCGCAAGCATTAATAATAAACATTATTAATAAAAGATGGAAAAACCAGGGTCGTTACATTACCCACCTGTTAAAGAAAATTTCGTCCCGAAATTTTAAGCTGAGGTAGATGGAGGAGTTGGGAAAATGTGAGGATACTTCTGCATCATTTGATTCTCTCGCTCTCAGGTAAACTCAGGTCCTCGTTTGGCATTCCATCGTACTCGGACGATCAGAATCTTGTTGTGTTTCAAAGTTTTGACCTCGCGGTCCATAATTTCAACAGGCTCTTCCACGAAGTGGAGTTTGTCATCAGTTGTAAGTTCTTCCAGTGGTATGACAAGTTCTGGTTCAGCAAGACACTTCTTCAAATTCGATACGTGGAAGGTAGGATGAACTGAGCTTAATTGAGTTGGAAGATCCAAACGGTAAGCCACGGGTCCAACACGCTCCAAGATTTCAAAAGGACCAATGTATCGTGGGTTTAACTTTCCACGTTTTCCAAAACGAATCACACCTTTCCAAGGTGCAACCTTCAACATTACACGATCACCGACGTTGAATTCAAAGTCTTTACGCTTGAGGTCGGCATAACTATTTTGACGATCACGGGCCGTCTTAAGTCTCGCTTGAATCTGAGCAATCTTCTCCGTTGTTTCATGGACTACCTCGGGCCCAGTGATTTGCTTTTCGCCTACTTCGGCCCAAAAAATAGGAGATCGGAACTTGCGGCCATACAACGCTTCAAAAGGTGTGGCATTAATGCTCGAGTGATAACTGTTGTTGTAAGAAAATTCGGCGAGTGGCAAATGCATTTCCCAGGCCTTTCCGAAATCGATAACACATGTACGCAACATGTCCTCCAAAGTCTGAATCGTGCGTTCACTTTGCCCGTCGGTCTGTGGGTGATATGCAGTACTCATGTCGAGACGGGTTCCCATGGCTTCTTGTAAAGAACGCCAAAATCTGGAAGCAAAACGGGGATCGCGATCTGAGATGATCGATAAAGGTACACCATGATGAGATACAACCTCCTTGATGTATAGTTGAGCAAGTCTCTCCATCGTATCCGTCTCCTTCATGGCTAAGAAATGTGCAGATTTAGTGAGACGGTCAACGATAACCCAGATGGTATCGTATCCGCCCACCGTCTTTGGTAGCTTAGTAATGAAGTCCATCGTTATCCTCTCCCACTTCTATTACGGGATTTCCGGTTATGGAAGTAATCCAGAAGGCCTCTGATGTTCGGCCTTAACTTTCGAGCAAGTCAAACACTTACCAACATAAGTTGCAACGTCCTTCTTAAGATTAGGCCACCAGTACTGTTCCTTAAGATCGTGGTACATTTTGCCCGCTCCGGGATGAATCGAATATCTCGACTTATGGGCTTCATCAAGTATAAGGTTCCGTAGATCCCCATAACGAGGTACCCAAATTCTTCCAGCATAGCATCGGAGTCTAGTCTCCTTAACTTCAAATCGAGAAACGAGAATGTTCAAGTATTCATGATATATATTCTCCTCCTTGAGAGCCTCATCTTGGGCTGCTCGGATCTGGCTATTGAGGTTCGAATGAATGGTGATGTTCAGTGCCCGAACACGAAGAGGTGCCATCCTCTCCTTTCGGCTCAAAGCGTCAGCTACAACATTGGCCTTACCAGGGTGATAACGAAGTTCACAATCATAATCGTTCAGCGTCTCGATCCATCGACGTTGTCTCATGTTCAGTTGCTTCTGATCAAAGATGTGCTGGAGGCTTTTATGATCGGTGAAAATAGTGCTCTTTGTTCCATAAAGATAGTGTCTCCACAGTTTTAATGCAAAGACAACGGCTCCAAGCTCGAGATCGTGCGTAGTGTAATTTCGTTCGTGAATCTTCAGTTGTCGGGAGGCGTAATTGATAACCTTTGTTCGTTGCATCAGTACACAACCAAAACCACTTTTTGAAGCATCGCAATAAACTACGAAATCGTCACTGCCTTCAGGAAGTGATAAGATAAATGCGGTGGTTAACTTCTTCTTCAAGGTTTGAAATGCAGATTCCTGTTTGGGTTCCCAAATGAACTTCTTCCCTTTGTGAGTCAACGCGGTCAAAGGATGCGCAATCAGAGAGAAACCTTCAATAAATCTTCGGTAGTAACCGGCGAGACCTAAAAATTGGTGAATGTGCGTCGGAGTAGTGGGGGTTTCCCACTTGCTGATAGCTTCAATCTTGGCGGGATCAACTTTGATACCCTGGTCGCTCACAACATGACCCAGAAACTGGACTTCCTTCAACCAAAATTCACACTTGGAAAATTTGGCATAAAGTTGCTCTTGTCTCAAGAGTTCCAACACTAGACGAAGATGTTGTTCATGTTCTTCTTCGCTCTTGGAGTAGATGAGGATATCATCTATGAAGACGATAACGAACTTATCCAGGTATGGCTTGCAGACACGATTCATGAGATCCATAAACACGGCAGGTGCGTTTGTTAAACCGAATGACATTACGAGAAACTCATAATGTCCATAACGAGTCCTGAATGCAGTCTTCATCACATCGATCTCTTTCACCCTCAATTGGTGATAATCGGATCGCAAATCGATCTTAGAGTAAACGCTTGATCCTTGTAGTTGATCAAAAAGATCGTCAATTCGGGGAAGAGGATACCGATTCTTGATCGTCAATTTGTTGAGTTCACGGTAGTCGATACACATGCGGAATGATCCGTCCTTCTTCTTCACAAATAAAACAGGTGCGCCCCAGGGTGAGAAACTTGGTTGGATAAATCCACGGTTTAGCAGTTCTTGTCATTGGCTCTGCAACTCTTGCATTTCGGAAGGTGCGAGTCGATAAGGTGCGCGAGCTACAGGTGCAGCTCCTGGCACTAAGTCGATCTGAAACTCTGCTACTCTCGGTGGCGGTAATCCAGGCAATTCCTCTGGAAAGACATCGGAAAATTCGTTCACAATTCATACGTCATCTACGCTCTTCACCTCGGTTTCTAAGGTTTTCACATGTACTAGAACAGCAAGACGTCCTTTCCTCATGATCTTTTGCGCTTTCATGCAACTAATGAGATTCAGTTTTGAGCTACATCTCTCTCTATAAATAATCAGTGGCTCACCGTCTCCGTGTGGTATACGAAGAGCTTTATCTCCATAGATAATGTCAGCCCTTATCTTGGTCAACCAGTCCATACCGACAATAACATCAAAGCTTCCAAACTTAATGGGTATCAAGTCAATCTCGAAATCTACACCAGCTATGTTGATAATAGCTTCTCGACTAATTTGGTCAACTTTCTCAAGCTTTCCATTGGCTACCTCTACAAGCATACTCTCCTTTAAAGGAACTAACGACCAATTTATCTTATCGCAAAAGTGTCTACATACATAACTTCTATCGGCACCAGTATCAAATAGGACAGAAGCTAATAGATTGTTGATAGTGAATATACCTGTCACCAAGTCGGGGTTCTCACGAGCATCCCTTGCATTTACATTGAAAGCTCGTCCACGCGGTGGTCCGCCGTCCTTTCGCTTGTTGGGACACTCATTTCTGAAGTGGCCCGTCTGTCCGCATTCATAACACTTTCTCGGTCCATTGGGGTTCGGCTTCCCAGTCATGGTGGTGATCTTGCAGTCCCTGCCAATATGCCCGGTCTTTTTGCACTTTTCACAAACAATGTTACAGTACCCTGTATGGTGCTTGTAGCACCTCTTGCACTGCGGTAGGGTACCCTTTTAGTTGAGGTTTGAGCCAGTGTTCTGGTTGGGGTTCCCACCTTTGTTGTTTCCTTTGAAACCCTCATGTCGCTTCGCTGGGTTTTGATCATAGGCTCTACCCTTATTGTTATCCCACTTTCGCTTATCACTACTACCCGCTTCGAATTTTGCCTTTTACGGTTCATCGATGATGATTTGGTTCATTAAGGTGTGCGCCATGCGCATTGCTTCCGGGACATTGGGTGGCTTAGACGAGGTGACATTTCCCTTAATGGACTTAGGAAGTCCCCACAAATACCTTTCCATACGTTTAAACTCCGGGGTAACCATGGTAGGACACATCAGGGCTAACTCTAGATACCTACGGTTGTAACCATCGAGATCGTTTCCCACAACCTTCAACTGCATAAACTCCATCTTCAGTTTCTGGATCTCTGTCCTAGGGCAATATTCCTCAATCAGGGCCCCTTTAAATTCCTCCCATGGGGTAGCAAACACCTCATCAATACCCTTTGCTTGAGCCAATGTGTTCCACCAAGTTAGTGTGCCGTCAGACAGCGTACATGAGGCATACTTGGTTTTGTTCGCCTCTGAGCAGTTACTAACTCGAAACACATAATCTAATTTCTCAAACCACCTAGTGAGACCAACTGGCCCCTCAGTTCCACTAAAGTTGTGGGGCTTGCAGCTTTGAAACTCTTTGTATGTGCACCTAATACGAATGGGCTGGATAACCGGTGGCGGTGGAGCTTGGGGGTTCATTTCCGCTAAAGCTGCGGCGACTCATTCATTGATCATTTCCTCGATTTGGGCTGGGTGGGTGTTGATCTTCCGTTGGCCATTGATGTTCTAAACAAAATTTTTGACTCAAGTTAAAATCTAGTATTCAAATAGTAATAATACAGTATATGGTAACCAGCATGGAATCAACACAACACATGCTACTTAAGTAACGCAAATAGATTCAGATACCACAAAGTCATCATACAGTAACGTAAATAAAACACTGTGCGAGAATTAAACAATACAAAGTTCCATTCATTAATAATAAGTTGCATACATCCGCATAGGTTCGTACAATACATAAGTAAAACATAAAACTACAAATGAGATTACATAATGAAATCTATTACAAAAGTCCTAAGGTGATGGTGGGTGTAGGATGTCCATGATGTGGGACACTGGTCCTCGAGCTCAGTTACCCGAGCACGGAGGATCTCCACCTCCCTCATCAGTTCCTCGACAGAGGGAGATGGTGGGGCAGGCGGTGCAGTCGGTACGGGTGGTGCTGGTGGAGCTGGTGGTGCAGACGGTCCAGCTCCAGAAGTAGAGGCTGCAAAGCGGTAAGTCTTATGAATGAAGGGATCAGCAGGATATGGTACAATCCGCTTACGGGCGGTAACCCTACGACGCTGACCATGAGTGTCAACGAATAGTCGACCTCCATTAATCCCTGGAATGATGGTACCATCAAAACGGTACCGCTTCTTCGGTGGGGTAGAGGGTGGCTGTACAGGTGCATCATCAGGGTCCTCATTTAAATCCTCGTCACTAGAGTCGTCAGAGGATGAGTCGTCAGATGAAGAATCGGTGGATGATAGGTCGTCTAAATCAGCTGGGGGCGGCTGCACGGGTGGCTCTCCTCGGGCGGCCATCATCTGTCGGTATCTGCCGGGTCCGATCGGCACGAGACGTCCATCAGGAAGGCATCGGCACCAATGGTTACGCTCATTACGGACTGGACCTTCCTCAAGTTCCGCGGAAATCACAGCACCACCGGAATGGTGCTGTGGCTCCGAAGGTCCTGGGACAAGTGGAGCTGGAATCTCCTGTAGGTCCTCGGCTCCGTCTGAGGTAATCACTGGGCCGGGTGCATAGCTACTATCTCCGGAGGATGAAGCGCCAGAGTCACTGGAAGGTGTAGATGACGGGATCGAGTCAGTAACAACGGTAGGTGAGGTGGCCGATGAGTCCGAGTCGCTCTCCAAGTGAATGATAGTGGGCAGGGCATCCGACATCTGAACAAGGAAAAATAACTTTTTCCATGTCAGTAAGTCATAAAGCAAGCACGTATTAGGCAAAGTAACTATGACAGTCTAGATCATGTATAGGAGTAAGTAGCATGGCAATAATAGCAAATCGTACAGAAGTATCATGCAATCGAAGCATATAGTAGCATGCAGTAGAGTAAACATGTAGTAGTACACGGCATATAGTAGCAAAAGTAAGCAGCAGCATGCAGTAAGTTTCGCAGAAACAAGTAAACTAGCAAGTTGTAGATTAGTCCAATTAGTGAATCCTACTCGGGTCGGTCCAGACTCACTAATGCAACCTAATTCTCTACAACCAATGCTCTGATACCAAATGTGACGCCCCGTACTAAATTGACATGTACGGCAGGATCATTACAAGGTCAAACACTATATACGTTTTCAAAACAAGTTTGCATTCATGATAAAAGGTGACGTCATAACCAACGTCAAATGTTCTACAACCAAAAGTATGCTTCTATGAACGGAAGCAAGTAATAATAGTACGTGACCCTTAGGTCGTTACAATTCATTGTTCAAAAGTAATAAAGTTTGAATGCAAGATAAAATGTTTCATACGGTAACATCTCTAATAAGGCAGCGGGTGGCTAATCAAAAAAGACTAGTACAACAGCGGAAGCAAGCAACCTTAAGCACCTGAGAAAAACATGCTTAAAAACGTCAACACGAATGTTGGTGAGCTATAGTTTAAGTATAACAGTAATGTAAGGTAGGCCACGAGATTTCAGTGCTTCAACAGCGTTTCAAAACAGTATTAAAAGTATATGTTCAACCGTGGGCACTTGGTAACTAACTTAAAGTTTATCACCCCCTAAAAGTATACTTGGCGAGTGCGTATGTTTACAAAGTATTAAACACCCGTTAAATGCTAGTGCTACTAGCCCGAGTGGGGATGTCAATCCCTATGGATCTATATCTAAGATTCGCGTTCACCGGCTCAAAAACCAATGACTTAACGTTACCGAGCTAAGGGGAAAGTTTATGCCATTGTATAACCCACACATATATAAAGTTTAAGTACTCATGCCTACTATGTAAAACGTAAAATGCGCATGTATTCTCAGTTCCCAAAATAGTTAAAGTAAAAAGGGATGCTATAACTCACAGTGATAAAGTAGTAGTAAAGTTGACGCGGGAAAAGTAAGCAAGTATGTTTGTCCGGAAGGGTCCTCAACCTAAGTCAAAAGTTAAAAAGTCAGTAAATCATTCCCAAAGGTTTAAATGTATGTAAATTAGGTCTTAAGTATCATCATCATCATCAAACAAAAAGTATAAAGTAAGTTTCATTCTAGAAAAGAGTTTAAAACAAAGGCTGACTTCGATCAGTCGCCCCGGCCTCTATACAAACTGAATTGAGGTGGGACCAGTGGCCATGGCTCCGTATATGAGTCCTTTAGTTGTTATAAGAATTACAGAGCCAAACTCGTCTTCTTTTAACCGTGGAGACGGTTTAAGTGCGAGTAGGTCAGAATTTTTCAGCACAACGTTAAAAGGACATAGTGACGTTCGGAGAGCCATAGATCCTAAACCGTAACTCGGATTAAGACGAGTCTTAAATGAAAAATTATCTACTCGAACAGAGCTAACTTTTAATCAACTTTACAGTAGCCCAGGTATTCTGATCAGACCCAAAAACAGTAGGTTTAGTGTTCCGGTGGGTTCTTGGTGCTCGATGCTCATCACGGTTCTCATCCTTGATGCATATAGCTTCAAGTGTACAACTCGTTGATGTGTTTGCATCATATTTACAAAGTTTTGACCATCTTAACACAAGTGTAAGTCTAAGATAAGTAGCACAACTCAATTAAGTGTTGCAAGTAGTTTGATGAACCAAAGTTACATCAAGATCTTAGATCCGACACATACATGAACTCTAAAAGTAATATTAAGCTACAAACTTGAAAGTAAACTAAATAATCAAGATCTTAAGTTGTAGAACATAGTTCTTAGTTAGATCTTGAAGATCCAAGACCCAAAAGTCTAGATCTAAAGTTACTAAGTTAAATCCTAAGTCATAACACTTGAATCTTTACTTTAATGAAACCATAAGTCATGAAACTTAGATTCTCATCTTGTAAAGTGTATGTAAGCTCATAAGCCCTTGTTTACAACAAAATTAGAAGACCATAAGCTATAGAAACTTAGATCTTTCATAAGTATATGAAGTTATAACTAGAAAGTTATACTTCTATGTTCTTAAACTTATAAAGTTAACTTTTAGTTTCAAGAAATATGAGATCAAGATTAACTAGTAATACTTGACCAAATTAACAACATCACAACTTTAAAGTACATAAAATGAAGAAATAAGTTAAATCTACAAGTAACAAGTTCATGGTTGTTCATACTTTAAAGATTCAAGCCAAGGCTTTGATCTTTAAGAAAGTAAACCTTAAGTTTACAAACATGAATACAAGTATGGTTTTTACAACTCATGAACTTTAAATCTTTTAAACATTAAGTGTAGAACCATAAACTAGAAAGTTTAGATTCTTTGTTCTTGGTTCTTTACAACAAAAGATGAAAGTAACCAAGATTAGATGAAGATACAAGTTATAGAACTTGATCTTTAACAAAGATAAACAACAAGTAAGTAATCAACAACAAAGAACAAGTAATCAAAACAAGCAAAAGATGATGATGTATATGTATATGCTACGGTTTTTAAAACAAAGAAAGAAGAGAAAAATTTGTTCATGTTATTTACAATATAGAGAGAAAATGAGAGGAAAAGAGAAGTTGCAAGTAAGTGTGTGTGAGAGGAATGAAATAATACACTAGTAATAAGTTAAAAAAATTTGAATCCTCCCTCCTCCCCATTGAAAGTCACGGCCTAGGGTGCCAAAAAAGGAAGGGATCAAATGCTCTTTCAAACATGGGAGAAAGGTGATAGCTTAGAGTGGTAATAAAGCAAATTGACATGGGAAAGAGATGTAAAGGTGCTAGTAACCAGATTCCTTTCACTAATTAATCTTGCTTATGTCTTAATAAGTTATTAACATAATGTTGGGCTCCTAATAGTCCATTAAGATAAGGTAGGGTGGGCTTCCAAGTCCATTAACATGTATCCATTAATAAAAGCCCAAGTCTTAAGCAAGTAGGCAACAATTAATCAAATAAAGCCCAAGTAATTAACTACTAACATTAGTTAATTAAAATGATTAATAATAATTAATCATGAATGTAAATAATATTCGAAAATATTATTCGTTAAAAGTACGTGTGTCACAAAGACGAGTCGGGCATGTAAAGTCAAGTACGGTAACAAGTAAATGTAATAAAATACATTCATCAAGGCGCAAGCATTAATAATACACATTATTAATAAAAGATGGAAAAACCAGGGTCGTTATATTTTAGATGTTTTTTTTAAATCACGACAATAATAAATAAAATTTTCAACCGCCGTTCGAAAACAAAACCCACAACATTAGAGGATTGATATGAGCAAAACTGACGGTTTTATTTATGCGGTGACGTTAAGTCGCAAAACGTCAGAATCAGTTTACAGAAAGGAATAGTGGTTTTATTATTTATATTTAGCAGGGGTTTCCTAGCTATATTTCACGTACTTGTCTTCCTTTAAACGAGTAAGTGGTAAGAATAACTTAGGTTCGTATTTTTGTATGTTTGCTCAGTAATGTGGGTTAAAAGTGTTTTGCAAGTCAACCTTAATGACAAGTGGTGATAGAATAAGATTAAGAAAGATGCTATGAAATTATGAAGAAAAAGGGATAGGTATGTGAAGTATGATACTGATGGAAAGTTGTTAAAAGAGTTTAACTTCCTAGAATGAACACTAAACCTCAATCAATTGGGTGATGAACCTAATTAATTTGTCACTAAGAATTTAGGCTTCGAAGATTCTGGCTAAGACGGATATCCCTACTCCCAACGTCAACCTCAAAGGGTTTAAATGACCTTAAGGATGGAATCCTAGGTACATGAATAAAGTGGTATATCCTCAAAGGAAAGTCTCGGCTTTTCTTAATCCTAGTTGGTTTATGTAACAACCCGAGTTCGTTATCTCAAAAACATACCTTAGAAAAAACTTTTCTGAATCAACACATCTGGACGGCGTCCAGTTATATGGACGGCGTCCAGCAAAGAACGCTTGGACGGCGTCCAGAAGATTTGGACGACGTCCAAATGAACTGAAGCTTGCTGTCTCCGGGGTCCAACTTACATGTGTGACGACCCGGAAATTTTCGACCAAATTTAAACTTAATCTTTATATGTTTCTGACACGATAAGCAAAGTCTGTAATATTAAAATCTAAAACTTTGAACTGCATTTATATATATATATATATATATATATATATATATATATATATATATATATATATATATATATATATATATATATATATATATATATATATATACATACATTTGACCTTTGCCTATTCCCGACGATTCACGAACAATTGAGTGTATATATATATATATATATATATATATATATATATATACACACACACACATATACATATACATATATACAAATATAAATATAAGTATGTGTATAATATTTTAAAAATTATTAAAGTATACTTTAATCATTTGAATTAAAATACAAAATAATATATAAAATAATTAAGTTGTTAATGAAATAAATAAATATATAACTTCTATATACAATTAATATTACATGTATATTGTAAAATACATAAAATATATAAATATTAAATGTTCTTTACATTAGATAACTAGTAAATATGACAAAATTAATAAATTGTGATAATAATATATTAAATGTAATTATAAGTTAGAAATAAATGTTATAGGAATATTATTATTATTTTCAATTTTAATATCAAAATTTTTATCAATATAACATACAAATATGAAATTTGATATATATAAATTGTTACAGTATTACTACTAATAAAATTATCATCATTAATAATATAAATAATTATTATAATTAATATAGTATTATGATTATTATCATTAATTGTTATCATTCTTATTATTATTAAATATCATTATTATTAGTATCATTAAAAGTTTAATATGAAACATTTTCATATGTAATTTGTTAGTATTATTATAATAATAATAATAATTATTATTATTATTATTATTATTATTAATATTATTATTATAAATTTAATGTTTATTATTATCATTATTACTAATAATAATAATATTATTATTACTATTATATTATTATAAATTTCTATTATTATTATTAATTACAATATTAAGTGTAGTATTATTATTGTTAAATATTAAGATTAATTAAAATATATAACTACAGATAAAAATCATCATATATAAATACGCCTATGAAATATATTTCATTATCAGTTTTATTTGTTTTCTGCCTTTTCTGTATACTCGTTGAAATGTCCCGTTCTTATTGATTAAAAACGTTCCATATTAATTGATTTCGTTGCGAGGTTTTGACCTCTATATGAGACGTTTTTCAAAGACTGCATTCATTTTAAAACAAACCATAACCTTTATTTCATCAATAAAGGTTTAAAAAGCTTTACGTAGATTATCAAATAATGATAATCTAAAATATCCTGTTTACACACGATCATTACATAATGGTTTACAATACAAATATGTTACAACAAAATAAGTTTCTTGAATGCAGTTTTTACACAATATCATACAAGCATGGACTCCAAATCTTGTCCTTATTTAAGCATGCGACAGCGGAAGCTCTTAATAATCACCTGAGAATAAACATGCTTAAAATGTCAACAAAAATGTTGGTGAGTTATAGGTTTAACCTATATATATCAAATCATAATAATAGACCACAAGATTTCATATTTCAATACACATCCCATACATAGAGATAAAAATCATTCATATGGTGAACACCTGGTAACCGACATTAACAAAATGCATATATAAGAATATCCCCATCATTCCGGGACACCCTTCGGATATGATATAAATTTCAAAGTACTAAAGCATCCGGTACTTTGGATGGGGTTTGTTAGACCCAATAGATCTATCTTTAGAGTTCGCGTCAATTAGGGTTTCTGTTCCCTAATTCTTAGATTACCAGACTTAATAAAAAGGGGCATATTCGATTTCGATAATTCAACCATAGAATGTAGTTTCACGTACTTGTGTCTATTTTGTAAATCATTTATAAAACCTGCATGTATTCTCATCCCAAAAATATTAGATTTTAAAAGTGGGACTATAACTCACTTTCACAGATTTTTACTTCGTCGGGAAGTAAGACTTGGCCACTGGTTGATTCACGAACCTATAACAATATATACATATATATCAAAGTATGTTCAAAATATATTTACAACACTTTTAATATATTTTGATGTTTTAAGTTTATTAAGTCAGCTGTCCTCGTTAGTAACCTACAACTAGTTGTCCACAGTTAGATGTACAGAAATAAATCGATAAATATTATCTTGAATCAATCCACGACCCAGTGTATACGTATCTCAGTATTGATCACAACTCAAACTATATATATTTTGGAATCAACCTCAACCCTGTATAGCTAACTCCAACATTCACATATAGAGTGTCTATGGTTGTTCCGAAATATATATAGATGTGTCGACATGATAGGTCGAAACATTGTATACGTGTCTATGGTATCTCAAGATTACATAATATACAATACAAGTTGATTAAGTTATGGTTGGAATAGATTTGTTACCAATTTTCACGTAGCTAAAATGAGAAAAATTATCCAATCTTGTTTTACCCATAACTTCTTCATTTTAAATCCGTTTTGAGTGAATCAAATTGATATGGTTTCATATTGAACTCTATTTTATGAATCTAAACAGAAAAAGTATAGGTTTATAGTCGAAAAAATAAGTTACAAGTCGTTTTTGTAAAGGTAGTCATTTCAGTCGAAAGAACGACGTCTAGATGACCATTTTAGAAAACATACTTCCACTTTGAGTTTAACCATAATTTTTGGATATAGTTTCATGTTCATAATAAAAATCATTTTCTCAGAATAACAACTTTTAAATCAAAGTTTATCATAGTTTTTAATTAACTAACCCAAAACAGCCCGCGGTGTTACTACGACGGCGTAAATCCGGTTTTACGGTATTTTTCGTGTTTCCAGGTTTTAAATCATTAAGTTAGCATATCATATAGATATAGAACATGTGTTTAGTTGATTTTAAAAGTCAAGTTAGAAGGATTAACTTTTGTTTGCGAACAAGTTTAGAATTAACTAAACTATGTTCTAGTGATTACAAGTTTAAACCTTCGAATAAGATAGCTTTATATGTATGAATCGAATGATGTTATGAACATCATTACTACCTTAAGTTCCTTGGATAAACCTACTGGAAAAGAGAAAAATGGATCTAGCTTCAACGGATCCTTGGATGGCTCGAAGTTCTTGAAGCAGAATCATGACACGAAAACAAGTTCAAGTAAGATCATCACTTGAAATAAGATTGTTATAGTTATAGAAATTGAACCAAAGTTTGAATATGATTATTACCTTGTATTAGAATGATAACCTACTGTAAGAAACAATGATTTCTTGAGGTTGGATGATCACCTTACAAGATTGGAAGTGAGCTAGCAAACTTGAAAGTATTCTTGATTTTATGTAACTAGAACTTGTAGAATTTATGAAGAACACTTAGAACTTGAAGATAGAACTTGAGAGAGATCAATTAGATGAAGAAAATTGAAGAATGAAAGTGTTTTTAGGTGTTTTTGGTCGTTGGTGTATGGATTAGATATAAAGGATATGTAATTTTGTTTTCATGTAAATAAGTCATGAATGATTACTCATATTTTTGTAATTTTATGAGATATTTCATGCTAGTTGCCAAATGATGGTTCCCACATGTGTTAGGTGACTCACATGGGCTGCTAAGAGCTGATCATTGGAGTGTATATACCAATAGTACATACATCTAAAAGCTGTGTATTGTACGAGTACGAATACGGGTGCATACGAGTAGAATTGTTGATGAAACTGAACGAGGATGTAATTGTAAGCATTTTTGTTAAGTAGAAGTATTTTGATAAGTGTATTGAAGTCTTTCAAAAGTGTATAAATACATATTAAAACACTACATGTATATACATTTTAACTGAGTCGTTAAGTCATCGTTAGTCGTTACATGTAAGTGTTGTTTTGAAACCTTTAGGTTAACGATCTTGTTAAATGTTGATAACCCAATGTTTATAATATCAAATGAGATTTTAAATTATTATATTATCATGATATTATCATGTATGAATATCTCTTAATATGATATATATACATTAAATGTCTTTACAACGATAATCGTTACATATATGTCTCGTTTAAAAATCATTAAGTTAGTAGTCTTGTTTTTACATATGTAGTTCATTGTTAATATACTTAATGATATGTTTACTTATCATAGTATCATGTTAACTATATATATATATCCATATATATGTCATCATATAGTTTTTACAAGTTTTAACGTTCGTGAATCACCGGTCAACTTGGGTGGTCAATTGTCTATATGAAACATATTTCAATTAATCAAGTATTAACAAGTTTGATTGCTTAACATGTTGGAAACATTTAATCATGTAAATATCAATCTCAATTAATATATATATAAACATGGAAAAGTTCGGGTCACTACAGTACCTACCCGTTAAATAAATTTCGTCCCGAAATTTGAAGCTGTTGAAGGTGTTGACGAATCTTCTGGAAATAGATGCGGGTATTTCTTCTTAATCTGATCTTCACGCTCCCAAGTGAACTCGGGTCCTCTACGAGCATTCCATCGAACCTTAACAATTGGTATCTTGTTTTGCTTAAGTCTTTTAACCTCACGATCCATTATTTCGACGGGTTCTTCGATGAATTGAAGTTTTTCGTTGATTTGGATTTCATCTAACGGAATAGTGAGATCTTATTTAGCAAAACATTTCTTCAAATTCGAGACGTGGAAAGTGTTATGTACAGCCGCGAGTTGTTGAGGTAACTCTAGTCGGTAAGCTACTGGTCCGACACGATCAATAATCTTGAATGGTCCAATATACCTTGGATTTAATTTCCCTCGTTTACCAAATCGAACAACGCCTTTCCAAGGTGCAACTTTAAGCATGACCATCTCTCCAATTTCAAATTCTATATCTTTTCTTTTAATGTCAGCGTAGCTCTTTTGTCGACTTTGGGCGGTTTTCAACCGTTGTTGAATTTGGATCATCTTCTCGGTAGTTTCTTGTATAATCTCCGGACCCGTAATCTGTCTATCCCCCACTTCACTCCAACAAATCGGAGACCTGCACTTTCTACCATAAAGTGCTTCAAACGGCGCCATCTCAATGCTTGAATGGTAGCTGTTGTTGTAGGAAAATTCTGCTAACGGTAGATGTCGATCCCAACTGTTTTCGAAATCAATAACACATGCTCGTAGCATGTCTTCAAGCGTTTGTATCGTCCTTTCGCTCTGCCCATCGGTTTGTGGATGATAGGCAGTACTCATGTCTAGACGAGTTCCTAATGCTTGCTGTAATGTCTGCCAGAATCTTGAAATAAATCTGCCATCCCTATCAGAGATAATAGAGATTGGTATTCCATGTCTGGAGACGACTTCCTTCAAATACAGTCGTGCTAACTTCTCCATCTTGTCATCTTCTCTTATTGGCAGGAAGTGTGCTGATTTGGTGAGACGGTCAACTATTACCCAAATAGTATCAAAACCACTTGCAGTCCTTGGCAATTTAGTGATGAAATCCATGGTAATGTTTTCCCATTTCCATTCCGGGATTTCGGGTTGTTGAAGTAGACCTGATGGTTTCTGATGCTCAGCTTTGACCTTAGAACACGTCAAACATTCTCCTACATATTTAGCAACATCGGCTTTCATTCCCGACCACCAAAAATGTTTCTTGAGATCCTTGTACATCTTCCCCGTTCCAGGATGTATTGAGTATCTGGTTTTATGAGCTTCTCTAAGTACCATTTCTCTCATATCTCCAAATTTTGGTACCCAAATCCTTTCAGCCCTATACCGGGTTCCGTCTTCCCGAATATTAAGATGCTTCTCCGATCCTTTGGGTATTTCATCCTTTTAATTTCCCTCTTTTAAAACTCCTTGTTGCGCCTCCTTTATTTGAGTAGTAAGGTTATTATGAATCATTATATTCAAAGATTTTACTCGAATGGGTTCTCTGTCCTTCCTGCTCAAGGCATCGGCTACCACATTTGCCTTCCCCGGGTGGTAACGAATCTCAAAGTCGTAATCATTCAATAATTCAATCCATCTGCGCTGCTTCATGTTCAGTTGTTTCTAATTAAATATGTGTTGAAGACTTTTGTGGTCGGTATATATAATACTTTTGACCCCATATAAGTAGTGCCTCCAAGTCTTTAATGCAAAAATAACCGCGCCTAATTCCAAATCATGCGTCGTATAATTTTGTTCGTGAATCTTCAATTGTCTAGACGCATAAGCAATCACCTTCGTTCGTTGCATTAATACACAACCGAGACCTTGCTTTGATGCGTCACAATAAATCACAAAATCATCATTCCCTTCAGGCAATGACAATATAGGTGCCGTAGTTAGCTTTTTCTTTAATAACTGAAACGCTTTCTCTTGTTCATCATTCCATTCAAATTTCTTCCCTTTATGCGTTAATGCAGTCAAGGGTTTTGCTATTCTGGAAAAGTCTTGGATGAACCTTCTGTAGTAACCAGCTAGTCCTAAAAACTGGCGTATGTGTTTCGGAGTTTTCGGGGTTTCCCACTTTTCAACAGTTTCTATCTTTGCCGGATCCACCTTAATACCTTCTTTGTTCACTATGTGACCGAGGAATTGAACTTCTTCCAACCAAAATGCACACTTTGAAAACTTAGCGTACAATTCTTCCTTCCTCAATACTTCTAACACCTTTCTCAAATGTTCACCGTGTTCTTGGTCATTCTTTGAGTAAATAAGTATGTCATCAATGAAAACAATGACAAACTTGTCAAGGTATGGTCCACACACTCAGTTCATAAGGTCCATGAACACAGCTGGTGCATTAGTTAAACCAAACGGCATGACCATAAACTCGTAATGACCGTAACGTGTTCTGAAAGCAGTCTTTGGAATTGAAATGTCCCGTTCTTATTGATTAAAAAACGTTCCATATTAATTGATTTCGTTGCGAGGTTTTGACCTCTATATGAGACGTTTTTCAAAGACTGCATTCATTTTTAAAACAAACCATAACCTTTATTTCATAAATAAAGGTTTAAAAAGCTTTACGTAGATTATCAAATAATGATAATCTAAAATATCCTGTTTACACACGACCATTACATAATGGTTTACAATACAAATATGTTACATCGAAATCAGTTTCTTGAATGCAGTTTTTACACAATATGATACAAACATGGACTCCAAATCTTGTCCTTATTTTAGTATGCAACAGCGGAAGCTCTTAATATTCACCTGAGAATAAACATGCTTTAAACGTCAACAAAAATGTTGGTGAGTTATAGGTTTAACCTATATATATCAAATCGTAACAATAGACCACAAGATTTCATATTTCAATACACATCCCATACATAGAGATAAAAATCATTCATATGGTGAACACCTGGTAATCGACATTAACAAGATGCATATATAAGAATATCCCCATCATTCCGGGACACCCTTCGGATATGATATAAATTTCGAAGTACTAAAGCATCCGGTACTTTGGATGGGGTTTGTTAGGCCCAATAGATCTATCTTTAGGATTCGCGTCAATTAGGGTGTCTGTTCCCTAATTCTTAGATTACCAGACTTAATAAAAAGGGGCATATTCGATTTCGATAATTCAACCATAGAATGTAGTTTCACGTACTTGTGTCTATTTTGTAAATCATTTATAAAACCTGCATGTATTCTCATCCCAAAAATATTAGATTTTAAAAGTGGGACTATAACTCACTTTCACAGATTTTTACTTCGTCGGGAAGTAAGACTTGGCCACTGGTTGATTCACGAACCTATAACAATATATACATATATATCAAAGTATGTTCAAAATACATTTATAACACTTTTAATATATTTTGATGTTTTAAGTTTATTAAGTCAGCTGTCCTCGTTAGTAACCTACAACTAGTTGTCCACAGTTAGATGTACAGAAATAAATCGATAAATATTATCTTGAATCAATCCACGACCCAGTGTATACGTATCTCAGTATTGATCACAACTCAAACTATATATATTTTGGAATCAACCTCAACCCTGTATAGCTAACTCCAATATTCACATATAGAGTGTCTATGGTTGTTCCGAAATATATATAAATGTGTCGAAATGATAGGTCGAAACATTGTATACGTGTCTATGGTATCTCAAGATTACATAATATACAATACAAGTTGATTAAGTTATGGTTGGAATAGATTTGTTACCAATTTTCACGTAGCTAAAATGAGAAAAATTATCCAATCTTGTTTTACCCATAACTTCTTCATTTTAAATCCGTTTTGAGTGAATCAAATTGCTATGGTTTCATATTGAACTATATTTTATGAATCTAAACAGAAAAAGTATAGGTTTATAGTCGGAAAAATAAGTTACAAGTCGTTTTTGTAAAGGTAGTCATTTCAGTCGAAAGAACGACGTCTAGATGACCATTTTAGAAAACATACTTCCACTTTGAGTTTAACCATAATTTTTGGATATAGTTTCATGTTCATAATAAAAATCATTTTCTCAGAATAACAACTTTTAAATCAAAGTTTATCATAGTTTTTAATTAACTAACCCAAAACAGCCCGCGGTGTTGCTACGACGGCGTAAATCCGGTTTTACGGTGTTTTTCGTGTTTCCAGGTTTTAAATCATTAAGTTAGCATATCATATAGATATAGAACATGTGTTTAGTTAATTTTAAAAGTCAAGTTAGAAGGATTAACTTTTGTTTGCGAACAAGTTTAGAATTAACTAAACTATGTTCTAGTGATTACGAGTTTAAACCTTCGAATAAGATAGTTTTATATATATGAATCAAATGATGTTATGAACATCATTACTACCTCAAGTTTAGTAGGTAAACCTACTGGCAGTGATAAGAAATGATCTAGCTTCAAAGGATCTTGGATGGCTTGAAAGTTCTTGAAGTAGGATCATGACACAAAAACAAGTTCAAGTAAGATTTTTACTCGAATTAAGATAGTTTATAGTTATAGAAATTGAATCAAAGTTTGAATATGAATATTACCTTGAATAAGAAAGATAACCTACTGTATATAACAAAGGTTTCTTGATCTTAGATGATTACTTGGAATGGATTAGAAAGCTTGGAAGTAAATTAGTAAACTTGAAGGGATTTTTGAAGTGTTCTTGAAGTGTTCTTCCTATGATGATTATAGCTTGATTCTTGAAGTGATTTTTGATGAAGATGATGATTAACTACTGGAAAAATACGTTCATAATAGTGTGGGTGTGTTGATAGAGAATTAGAAAGAGAATTGGAAGTGAAATGGAGTGAATGATGAGTGGTAATTGGTGAGTGGTGAGTGGGGTTAAAAGGAGTTCTAGTTAGTTGACTAGCTCATGGTAGAAGTTAAAATTGATTAGTCATACATGACATAATCAAAAGTGGAATCCCATGCTAGTTCCTATTGGTATATACCCATAGTAAGTACGTTTTGAAGCTGTGTATTAATACGGGTAAAAATACGACTAGAATTCTTGATGAAAGAAAAGAATGGGAAAGTAACTGTAACCATTTTCGTTAAGTATGAGTGTTTTGATATATGTATTGAAGTCTTCCAAAAGTATTTTAATACATCTAAATACACTACATGTATATACATTTTAACTGAGTCGTTAAGTCATCGTTAGTCGTTACATGTAAGTGTTGTTTTGAAACCTTTAAGTTAACGATCTCAATTAATGTTGTTAACCCATTGTTTATTATATCTAATGAGATGTTAAATTATTATATTATCATGATATTATGATATATTAATATATCTTAATATGATATATATACATTTAAATGTCGTTACAATGATAATCGTTACATATATGTCTCGTTTCGAAATCCTTAAGTTAGTAGTCTTGTTTATATGTATATAACTCATTGTTAATATACTTATGGAGATACTTACTTATCATAATCTCATGTTAACCATATGTATATCCATATATATATCGTCATGTCGTTTTTACAAGTTTTAACGTTCGTGAATCGCCGGTCAACTTGGGTGGTCAATTGTCTATATGAAACATATTTCAATTAATCAAGTCTTAACAAGTTTGATTGCTTAACATGTTGGAAACATTTAATCATGTAAATATCAATCTCAATTAATATATATAAACATGGAAAAGTTCGGGTCACTACAGTACCTACCCGTTAAATAAATTTCGTCCCGAAATTTTAAGATGTTGAAGGTGTTGACGAATCTTCTGGAAATAGATGCGGGTATTTCTTCTTCATCTAATCTTCACGCTCCCAGGTGAACTCGGGTCCTCTACGAGCATTCCATCGAACCTTAACAATTGGTATCTTGTTTTGCTTAAGTCTTTTAACCTCACGATCCATTATTTCGACGGGTTCTTCGATGAATTGGAGTTTTTCGTTGATTTGGATTTCATCTAACGGAATAGTGAGATCTTCTTTAGCAAAACATTTCTTCAAATTCGAGACGTGGAAAGTGTTATGTACAGCCGCGAGTTGTTGAGGTAACTCAAGTCGGTAAGCTACTGGTCCGACACGATCAATAATATTGAATGGTCCAATATACCTTGGATTTAATTTCCCTCGTTTACCAAATCGAACAACGCCTTTCCAAGGTGCAACTTTAAGCATGACCATCTCTCCAATTTCAAATTCTATATCTTTTCTTTTAATGTCAGCGTAGCTCTTTTGTCGACTTTGGGCGGTTTTCAACCGTTGTTGAATTTGGATGATCTTCTCGGTAGTTTCTTGTATAATCTCCGGACCCGTAATCTGTCTATCCCCCACTTCACTCCAACAAATTGGAGACCTGCACTTTCTACCATAAAGTGCTTCAAACGGCGCCATCTCAATGCTTGAATGGTAGCTGTTGTTGTAGGAAAATTCTGCTAACGGTAGATGTCGATCCCAACTATTTCCGAAATCAATAACACATGCTCGTAGCATGTCTTCAAGCATTTGTATCGTCCTTTCGCTCTGCCTATCAGTTTGTGGATGATAGGCAGTACTCATATCTAGACGAGTTCCTAATGCTTGCTGTAATGTCTGCCAGAATCTTGAAATAAATCTGCCATCCCTATCAGAGATAATAGAGATTGGTATTCCATGTCTGGAGACGACTTTCTTCAAATACAGTCGTACTAACTTCTCCATCTTGTCATCTTCTCTTATTGGCAGGAAGTGTGCTGATTTTGTGAGACGATCAACTATTACCCAAATAGTATCAAAACCACTTGCAGTCCTTGGCAATTTAGTGATGAAATCCATGGTAATGTTTTCCCATTTCCATTCTGGGATTTCGGGTTGTTGAAGTAGACCTGATGGTTTCTGATGCTCAGCTTTGACCTTAGAACACGTCAAACATTCTCCTACGTATTTAGCAACATCGGCTTTCATTCCCGACCACCAAAAATGTTTCTTGAGATCCTTGTACATCTTCCCCGTTCCAGGATGTATTGAGTATCTGGTTTTATGAGCTTCTCTAAGTACCATTTCTCTCATATCTCCAAATTTTGGTACCCAAATCCTTTCAGCCCTATACCGGGTTCCGTCTTCCCGAATATTAAGATGCTTCTCCGATCCTTTGGGTATTTCATCCTTTTAATTTCCCTCTTTTAAAACTCCTTGTTGCGCCTCCTTTATTTGAGTAGTAAGGTTATTATGAATCATTATATTCAAAGATTTTACTCGAATGGGTTCTCTGTCCTTCCTGCTCAAGGCATCGGCTACCACATTTGCCTTCCCCGGGTGGTAACGAATCTCAAAGTCGTAATCATTCAATAATTCAATCCATCTGCGCTGCTTCATGTTCAGTTGTTTCTAATTAAATATGTGTTGAAGACTTTTGTGGTCGGTATATATAATACTTTTGACCCCATATAAGTAGTGCCTCCAAGTCTTTAATGCAAAAATAACCGCGCCTAATTCCAAATCATGCGTCGTATAATTTTGTTCGTGAATCTTCAATTGTCTAGACGCATAAGCAATCACCTTCGTTCGTTGCATTAATACACAACCGAGACCTTGCTTTGATGCGTCACAATAAATCACAAAATCATCATTCCCTTCAGGCAATGACAATATAGGTGCCGTAGTTAGCTTTTTCTTTAATAACTGAAACGCTTTCTCTTGTTCATCATTCCATTCAAATTTCTTCCCTTTATGCGTTAATGCAGTCAAGGGTTTTGCTATTCTGGAAAAGTCTTGGATGAACCTTCTGTAGTAACCAGCTAGTCCTAAAAACTGGCGTATGTGTTTCGGAGTTTTCGGGGTTTCCCACTTTTCAACAGTTTCTATCTTTGCCGGATCCACCTTAATACCTTCTTTGTTCACTATGTGACCGAGGAATTGAACTTCTTCCAACCAAAATGCACACTTTGAAAACTTAGCGTACAATTCTTCCTTCCTCAATACTTCTAACACCTTTCTCAAATGTTCACCGTGTTCTTGGTCATTCTTTGAGTAAATAAGTATGTCATCAATGAAAACAATGACAAACTTGTCAAGGTATGGTCCACACACTCGGTTCATAAGGTCCATGAACACAGCTGGTGCATTAGTTAAACCAAACGGCATGACCATAAACTCGTAATGACCGTAACGTGTTCTGAAAGCAGTCTTTGGAATATCATCTTCTTTCACCCGAATTTGATGATACCCGGAACGTAAGTCAATCTTTGAATAAACAGACGAGCCTTGTAGTTGATCAAATAAGTCATCGATTCTCGGTAGTGGGTAGCGGTTCTTGATGGTAAGTTTGTTCAACTCTCGGTAGTCGATACACAACCTGAATGTACCATCTTTCTTCTTGACAAACAAAACAGGAGCTCCCCACGGTGATGTGCTTGGTCGAATGAAACCACGCTCTAAAAGTTCTTGTAATTGGCTTTGCAGTTCTTTCATCTCGCTGGGTGCGAGTCTGTAAGGAGCACGAGCTATTGGTGCAGCTCCTGGTACAAGATCTATTTGAAATTCAACGGATCGATGTGGGGGTAATCCCGGTAATTCTTTCGGAAATACATCGGGAAATTCTTTTGCAATGGGAACATCATTGATGCTCTTTTCTTCAGTTTGTACTTTCTCGACTTGTGCTAGAACAGCATAGCAACCTTTTCTTATTAGTTTTTGTGCCTTCAAATTACTAATAAGATGTAGCTTCGTGTTGCCCTTTTCTCCGTACACCATTAAGGGTTTTCCTTTTTCTCGTATAATGCGAATTGCATTTTTGTAACAAACGATCTCTGCTTTCACTTCTTTCAACCAGTCCATACCGATTATCACATCAAAACTCCCTAACTCTACTGGTATCAAATCAATCTTAAATGTTTCGCTAACCAGTTTAATTTCTCGATTCCGACATATATTATCTGCTGAAATTAATTTACCATTTGCTAATTCGAGTAAAAATTTACTATCCAAAGGCGTCAATGGACAACTTAATTTAGCACAAAAATCTCTACTCATATAGCTTCTATCCGCACCCGAATCAAATAAAACGTAAGCAGATTTATTGTCAATAAGAAACGTACCCGTAACAAGCTCTGGGTCTTCCTGTGCCTCTGCCGCATTAATATTGAAAACTCTTCCGTGGCCTTGTCCATTCGTGTTCTCCTGGTTTGGGCAATTTCTAATAATGTGGCCCGGTTTTCCACATTTATAACAAACTACATTGGCATAACTTGCTCCGACACTACTTGCTCCGCCATTACTCGTTCCGACACCATTTGTTCCTTTCGTTCTATTAACCCCTGGTCCGTAGACCTCACACTTCGCCGCGCTATGACCATTTCTTTTACACTTGTTGCAAAATTTGGTGCAGAACCCCGAGTGATACTTTTCACACCTTTGGCATAGCTGCTTCTGATTGTTGTTGTTGTTGCGGTTATTATTGTTATTGGGATGATTGTTGTAGTTGCTATTGTTGTTGTTGTTGTTGTTGTTGGGCCGTTTGTTGTAGTTGCGATTGATGTTGCGATTGTTGGGATAATTGTTGCGATTATTGTTGTAATTGCTGTTGTTGTTGTATTGGTGATTCTTATCACCGTTTTCCTCCCACTTTCTTTTGACTTGCTTCACATTGGCCTCTTCAGCAGTCTGTTCTTTAATTCTTTCTTCAATTTGGTTCACTAGTTTGTGAGCCATTCTACATGCCTGTTGTATGGAGGCGGGCTCGTGTGAACTTATATCTTCTTGGATTCTTTCCGGTAATCCTTTCACAAACGCGTCGATCTTCTCTTCCTCATCTTCGAATGCTCCCGGACACAATAGGCACAATTCTGTGAATCGTCTTTCGTACGTGGTAATATCAAATCCTTGGGTTCGTAACCCTCTAAGTTTTGTCTTGAGCTTATTGACCTCGGTTCTGGGACGGTACTTCTCGTTCATCAAGTGCTTGAATGCTGACCACGGTAGTGCGTACGCATCATCTTGTCCCACTTGCTCTAGATAGGTATTCCACCATGTTAACGCAGAACCTGTGAAGGTATGCGTAGCGTACTTTACTTTGTCCTCTTCAGTACACTTACTTATGGCAAACACCGATTCGACCTTCTCGGTCCACCGTTTCAATCCGATCGGTCCTTCGGTTCCATCAAATTCTAAAGGTTTGCAGGCAGTGAATTCTTTGTAGGTGCATCCTACACGATTTCCTGTACTGCTAGATCCAAGGTTATTGTTGGTATGTAGCGCAGCCTGTACTGCGGCTATGTTTGAAGCTAGAAAAGTACGGAATTCCTCTTCATTCATATTTACAGTGTGTCGAGTAGTCGGTGCCATTTCCTTCAAAATAGTCAAATGGAACAAGTTAATCATACAGAATATTAAGAGTAGTTAATAGTATTTCGTAGCATAATATGAACTCATTTATAAAAGCTTTTTCTTCATATTAGCGTTTTATAAATTTAAATTCGGGTAGCACCTACCCGTTAAGTTCATACTTAGTAGCTATTATACAATTCAACTACTACAATTCTATATGAAAACCTGATTATAACAATATTTCGCGTTCAAACTTTTATACAATATTTTACAAACTTACAATACCGCTTATTTTACATAAAGCATGAAATATAGCACACAATAACTTTGATACAAGATAGTTGTGAAGATAATTCTAGCTAATACACAAGTCGTTCAGCAAAGGCAATAAAGACACGTAATTCATACGTCCAGAAACAAGTCATGCATTCTGGTTTTACTAGGACTACTTCCCATCCTTGGTCTTGTGGAACATAACCGTTATGGCCGTTGATAAGACAGCGTGTTGTAACGTCGTCAAAGGGACGAGGGTTACGTAATGTCTAACAGTCCCGTAACAATCTAAAAACCTCATTTCTTACCCCAATTACCGACTCCGTCACTTGTGGAAACGTTTTGTTTAATAGTTGTAGCCCGATGTTCTTGTTCTCACTTTGGTGAGAAGCAAACATTACTAATCCGTAAGCATAACATGCTTCTTTATGTTGCATGTTAGCCGCTTTTTCTAAATCACGAAGTCCAATATTCGGATATATTGAGTCAAAATAATTTCTTAACCCATTGCGTAAAATAGCATTTGGGTTCCCCGCAATATATGCGTCAAAGTAAACACATCGTAACTTATGGATTTCCCAATGTGATATCCCCCATCTTTCGAATGAAAGCCTTTTATAAACCAAGGTATTCTTGGAACGTTCTTCGAATGTCTTACAAACTGATCTCGCCTTAAATAGTTGTGCCGAAGAATTCTGACCAACTCTAGACAAGATTTCATCAATCATGTCTCCGGGTAGGTCTCTTAAAATATTGGGTTGTCTATCCATTTTGTGTTTTTATACTGTAAAATAGACAAGAGTTAGATTCATAAAAAAAATACTTATTAATACAAGCAATTTTTACATATATCATAAAGCATAAGCACACTATATTACATATATTACACCACACTAATACAACTATCTTATTCCGACTCGCTTGTTTCTTCTTCTTCTTCGGTTTTGGTTCGTTTTGCCAATTTTCTAGGGATATATGATGTTCCCCTAATACGAGCCGTAATTTTCCACATTGGTTTAGAAAAACCTGGTGGTTTAGAGGTTCCCGGGTCATTGTTTCAACTTAAGGACTTCGGGGGTTGACGATACATATAAAGTTCATCGGGGTTGGAATTAGATTTCTCTATTTTTATGCCCTTTCCCTTATTATTTTCTTTTGCCTTTTTAAATTCAGTTGGGGTAATTTCTATAACATCATCGGAATTCTGAAATCCGATTCATCGGAGAATTGGTAATCCTCCCAATATTTTGCTTCCTTGGCGGAAACACCATTGACCATAATTAACCTTGGTCGGTTGGTTGAGGATTTTCTTTTACTTAACCGTTTTATTATTTCCCCCACCGGTTCTATTTCTTCATTCGGTTCCGATTCTTCTTCCGGTTCCGATTCTTCTTCTGGTTCCGACTCTTCTTCCGGTTCCTCTTCGGGAACTTGTGAATCAGTCCACGAATCATTCCAATTTACATTTGACTCTTCATTATTATTAGGTGAGTCAATGGGACTTGTTCTAGAGGTAGACATCTATCACATAATATCAAACGCGTTAAGAGATTAATATATCACATAATATTCACATGTTAAAAATATATAGTTTCCAACAAAATTTGTTAAGCAATCATTTTTCAAGTAAACACGGTCGAAGTCCAGACTCACTAATGCATCCTAACAAACTAGATAAGACACACTAATGCAAAATTCTGGTTCTCTAAGACCAACGCTCGGATACCAACTGAAATGTCCCGTTCTTATTGATTAAAAAACGTTCCATATTAATTGATTTCGTTGCGAGGTTTTGACCTCTATATGAGACGTTTTTAAAAGACTGCATTCATTTTTAAAACAAACCATAACCTTTATTTCATAAATAAAGGTTTAAAAAGCTTTACGTAGATTATCAAATAATGATAATCTAAAATATCCTGTTTACACACGACCATTACATAATGGTTTACAATACAAATATGTTACATCGAAATCAGTTTCTTGAATGCAGTTTTTACACAATATGATACAAACATGGACTCCAAATCTTGTCCTTATTTTAGTATGCAACAGCGGAAGCTCTTAATATTCACCTGAGAATAAACATGCTTTAAACGTCAACAAAAATGTTGGTGAGTTATAGGTTTATCCTATATATATCAAATCGTAACAATAGACCACAAGATTTCATATTTCAATACACATCCCATACATAGAGATAAAAATCATTCATATGGTGAACACCTGGTAACCGACATTAACAAGATGCATATATAAGAATATCCCCATCATTCCGGGACACCCTTCGGATATGATATAAATTTCGAAGTACTAAAGCATCCGGTACTTTGGATGGGGTTTGTTAGGCCCAATAGATCTATCTTTAGGATTCGCGTCAATTAGGGTGTCTGTTCCCTAATTCTTAGATTATCAGACTTAATAAAAAGGGGCATATTCGATTTCGATAATTCAACCATAGAATGTAGTTTCACGTACTTGTGTCTATTTTGTAAATCATTTATAAAACCTGCATGTATTCTCATCCCAAAAATATTAGATTTTAAAAGTGGGACTATAACTCACTTTCACAGATTTTTACTTCGTCGGGAAGTAAGACTTGGCCACTGGTTGATTCACGAACCTATAACAATATATACATATATATCAAAGTATGTTCAAAATACATCTATAACACTTTTAATATATTTTGATGTTTTAAGTTTATTAAGTCAGCTGTCCTCGTTAGTAACCTACAACTAGTTGTCCACAGTTAGATGTACAGAAATAAATCGATAAATATTATCTTGAATCAATCCACGACCCAGTGTATACGTATCTCAGTATTGATCACAACTCAAACTATATATATTTTGGAATCAACCTCAACCCTGTATAGCTAACTCCAACATTCACATATAGAGTGTCTATGGTTGTTCCGAAATATATATAAATGTGTCGACATGATAGGTCGAAACATTGTATACGTGTCTATGGTATCTCAAGATTACATAATATACAATACAAGTTGATTAAGTTATGGTTGGAATAGATTTGTTACCAATTTTCACGTAGCTAAAATGAGAAAAATTATCCAATCTTGTTTTACCCATAACTTCTTCATTTTAAATCCGTTTTGAGTGAATCAAATTGCTATGGTTTCATATTGAACTCTATTTTATGAATCTAAATAGAAAAAGTATAGGTTTATAGTCGGAAAAATAAGTTACAAGTCGTTTTTGTAAAGGTAGTCATTTCAGTCGAAAGAACGACGTCTAAATGACCATTTTAGAAAACATACTTCCACTTTGAGTTTAACCATAATTTTTGGATATAGTTTCATGTTCATAATAAAAATCATTTTCTCAGAATAACAACTTTTAAATCAAAGTTTATCATAGTTTTTAATTAACTAACCCAAAACAGCCCGCGGTGTTGCTACGACGGCGTAAATCCGGTTTTACGGTATTTTTCGTGTTTCCAGGTTTTAAATCATTAAGTTAGCATATCATATAGATATAGAACATGTGTTTAGTTAATTTTAAAAGTCAAGTTAGAAGGATTAACTTTTGTTTGCGAACAAGTTTAGAATTAACTAAACTATGTTCTAGTGATTACGAGTTTAAACCTTCGAATAAGATAGTTTTATATATATGAATCAAATGATGTTATGAACATCATTACTACCTCAAGTTTAGTAGGTAAACCTACTGGAAGTGATAAGAAATGATCTAGCTTCAAAGGATCTTGGATGGCTTGAAAGTTCTTGAAGTAGGATCATGACACAAAAACAAGTTCAAGTAAGATTTTTACTCGAATTAAGATAGTTTATAGTTATAGAAATTGAATCAAAGTTTGAATATGAATATTACCTTGAATAAGAAAGATAACCTACTGTATATAACAAAGGTTTCTTGATCTTAGATGATTACTTGGAATGGATTAGAAAGCTTGGAAGTAAATTAGTAAACTTGAAGGGATTTTTGAAGTGTTCTTGAAGTGTTCTTCCTATGATGATTATAGCTTGATTATTGAAGTGATTTTTGATGAAGATGATGATTAACTACTGGAAAAATACGTTCATAATAGTGTGGGTGTGTTGAGAGAGAATTAGAAAGAGAATTGGAAGTGAAATGGAGTGAATGATGAGTGGTAATTGGTGAGTGGTGAGTGGGGTTAAAAGGAGTTCTAGTTAGTTGACTAGCTCATGGTAGAAGTTAAAATTGATTAGTCATACATGACATAATCAAGAGTGGAATCCCATGCTAGTTCCTATTGGTATATACCCATAGTAAGTACGTTTTGAAGCTGTGTATTAATACGGGTAAAAATACGACTAGAATTCTTGATGAAAGAAAAGAATGGGAAAGTAACTGTAACCATTTTCGTTAAGTATGAGTGTTTTGATATATGTCTTGAAGTCTTCCAAAAGTATTTTAATACATCTAAATACACTACATGTATATACATTTTAACTGAGTCGTTAAGTCATCGTTAGTCGTTACATGTAAGTGTTGTTTTGAAACCTTTAAGTTAACGATCTCAATTAATGTTGTTAACCCATTGTTTACTATATCTAATGAGATGTTAAATTATTATATTATCATGATATTATGATATATTAATATATCTTAATATGATATATATACATTTAAATGTCGTTACAACGATAATCGTTACATATATGTCTCGTTTCGAAATCCTTAAGTTAGTAGTCTTGTTTATATGTATATAACTCATTGTTAATATACTTATGGAGATACTTACTTATAATAATCTCATGTTAACCATATGTATATCCATATATATATCGTCATGTCGTTTTTACAAGTTTTAACGTTCGTGAATCGCCGGTCAACTTGGGTGGTCAATTGTCTATATGAAACATATTTCAATTAATCAAGTCTTAACAAATTTGATTGCTTAACATGTTGGAAACATTTAATCATGTAAATATCAATCTCAATTAATATATATAAACATGGAAAAGTTCAGGTCACTACAGGAATATCATCTTCTTTCACCCGCATTTGATGATACCCGGAACGTAAGTCAATCTTTGAATAAACAGACGAGCCTTGTAGTTGATCAAATAAGTCGTCGATTCTCGGTAGTGGGTAGCGGTTCTTGATGGTAAGTTTGTTCAACTCTCGGTAGTCGATACACAACCTGAATGTACCATCTTTCTTCTTGACAAACAAAACGGGAGCTCCCCACGGTGATGTGCTTGGTCGAATGAAACCACGCTCTAAAAGTTCTTGTAATTGGCTTTGCAGTTCTTTCATCTCGCTGGGTGCAAGTCTGTAAGGAGCACGAGCTATTGGTGCCGCTCCTGGTACAAGATCTATTTGAAATTCAACGGATCGATGTGGGGGTAATCCCGGTAATTCTTTCGGAAATACATCGGGAAATTCTTTTGCAATGGGAACATCATTGATGCTCTTTTCTTCAGTTTGTACTTTCTCGACGTGTGCTAGAACAGCATAGCAACCTTTTCTTATTAGTTTTTGTGCCTTCAAATTACTAATAAGATATAGCTTCGTGTTGCCCTTTTCTCCGTACACCATTAAGGGTTTTCCTTTTTCTCGTATAATGCGAATTGCATTTTTGTAACAAACGATCTCTGCTTTCACTTCTTTCAACCAGTCCATACCGATTATCACATCAAAACTCCCTAACTCTACTGGTATCAAATCAATCTTAAATATTTCGCTAACCAGTTTAATTTCTCGATTCCGACATATATTATCTGCTGAAATTAATTTACCATTTGCTAATTCGAGTAAAAATTTACTATCCAAAGGTGTCAATGGACAACTTAATTTAGCACAAAAATCTCTACTCATATAGCTTCTATCCGCACCCGAATCAAATAAAACGTAAGCAGATTTATTGTCAATAAGAAACGTACCCGTAACAAGCTCCGGGTCTTCCTTTGCCTCTGCCGCATTAATATTGAAAACTCTTCCGCGGCCTTGTCCATTCGTGTTCTCCTGGTTCGGGCAATTTCTAATAATGTGGCCCGGTTTTCCACATTTATAACAAACTACATTGGCATAACTTGCTCCGACACTACTTGCTCCGCCATTACTCGTTCCGACACCATTTGTTCCTTTCGTTCTATTAACCCCTGGTCTGTAGACCGCACACTTCGTCGCGCTATGACCATTTCTTTTACACTTGTTGCAAAATTTGGTGCAGAACCCCGAGTGATACTTTTCACACCTTTGGCATAGCTGCTTCTGATTGTTGTTGTTGTTGCGGTTATTATTGTTGTTGGGATGATTGTTGTAGTTGCTGTTGTTGTTGTTGTTGTTGTTGGGCCGTTTGTTGTAGTTGCGATTGATGTTGCGATTGTTGGGATAATTGTTGTGATTATTGTTGTAATTGCTGTTGTTGTTGTATTGGTGATTCTTATCACCGTTTTCCTCCCACTTTCTTTTGACTTGCTTCACATTGGCCTCTTCAGCAGTCTGTTCTTTAATTCTTTCTTCAATCTGGTTCACTAGTTTGTGAGCCATTCTACATGCCTGTTGTATGGAGGCGGGCTCGTGTGAACTTATATCTTCTTGGATTCTTTCCGGTAATCCTTTCACAAACGCGTCAATCTTCTCTTCCTCATCTTCGAACGCTCCCGGACACAATAGGCACAATTCTGTGAATTGTCTTTCGTACGTGGTAATATCAAATCCTTGGGTTCGTAACCCTCTAAGTTCTGTCTTGAGCTTATTGACCTCAGTTCTGGGACTGTACTTCTCGTTCATCAAGTGCTTGAATGCTGACCACGGTAGTGCGTACGCATCGTCTTGTCCCACTTGCTCTAGATAGGTATTCCACCATGTTAACGCAGAACCTGTGAAGGTATGCGTAGCGTACTTCACTTTGTCCTCTTCAGTACACTTACTTATGGCAAACACCGATTCGACCTTCTCGGTCCACCGTTTCAATCCGATCGGTCCTTCGGTTCCATCAAATTCCAAAGGTTTGCAGGCAGTGAATTCTTTGTAGGTGCATCCTACACGATTTCCTGTACTGCTAGATCCAAGGTTATTGTTGGTATGTAGCGCAGCCTGTACTGCGGCTATGTTTGAAGCTAGAAAAGTACGGAATTCCTCTTCATTCATATTCACGGTGTGTCGAGTAGTCGGTGCCATTTCCTTCAAAATAGTCAAATGGAACAAGTTAATCATACAGAATATTAAGAGTAGTTAATAGTATTTCGTAGCATAATATGAACTCATTTATAAAAGCTTTTTCTTCATATTAGCGTTTTATAAGTTTAAATTCGGGTAGTACCTACCCGTTAAGTTCATACTTAGTAGCTAATATACAATTCAACTACTACAATTCTATATGAAAAACTGATTATAATAATATTTCGCGTTCAAACTTTTTCACAATATTTTACAAACTTACAATACCGCTTATTTTACATATAGCATGAAATATAGCACACAATAAATTTGATACAAGATGGTTGTGAAGATAATTCTAGCTAGTACACAAGTCGTTCAGCAAAGGCAATAAAGACACGTAATTCATACGTCCAGAAACAAGTCATGCATTCTGGTTTTACTAGGATTACTTC
The DNA here is from genome assembly GCF_046630445.1 of Rutidosis leptorrhynchoides. NCBI lineage: Eukaryota > Viridiplantae > Streptophyta > Magnoliopsida > Asterales > Asteraceae > Rutidosis > Rutidosis leptorrhynchoides. Next base: position 372,709,071 of record NC_092338.1, read on the forward strand.
CCATCCTTGGTCTTGTGGAACATAACCGTTATGGCCGTTGATAAGACAGCGTGTTGTAACATCGTCAAAGGGACGAGGGTTACGTAATGTCCAACAGTCCCGTAACAATCTAAAAACCTCATTTCTTACCCCAATTACCGACTCCGTCACTTGTGGGAACGTTTTGTTTAATAGTTGTAGCCCGATGTTCTTGTTCTCACTTTGGTGAGAAGCGAACATTACTAATCCGTAAGCATAACATGCTTCTTTATGTTGCATGTTAGCCGCTTTTTCTAAATCACGAAGTCCAATATTCGGATATATTGAGTCAAAATAATTTCTTAACCCATTGCATAAAATAGCATTTGGGTTCCCCGCAATATATGCATCAAAGTAAACACATCGTAACTTATGGATTTCCCAATGTGATATCCCCCATCTTTCGAACGAAAGCCTTTTATAAACCAAGGCATTCTTGGAACGTTCTTCGAATGTCTTACAAACTGATCTCGCCTTAAATAGTTGTGCCGAAGAATTCTGACCGACTCTAGACAAGATTTCATCAATCATGTCTCCGGGTAGGTCTCTTAAAATATTGGGTTGTCTATCCATTTTGTGTTTTTATACTGTAAAATAGACAAGAGTTAGATTCATAAAAAAAAATACTTATTAATACAAGCAATTTTTACATATATCATAAAGCATAAACACACTATATTACATATATTACACCACACGAATACAACTATCTTATTCCGACTCGCTCGTTTCTTCTTCTTCGGTTTTGGTTCGTTTTGCCAAGTTTCTAGGGATATATGATGTTCCCCTAATGCGAGCCGTCGTTTTCCACATTGGTTTAGAAAAACCTGGTGTTTTAGAGGTTCCCGGGTCATTGTTACAACTTAAGGACTTCGGGGGTTGACGATACATATAAAGTTCATCGGGGTTGGAATTAGATTTCTCTATTTTTATGCCCTTTCCCTTATTATTTTCTTTTACCTTTTTAAATTCAGTTGTGGTAATTTCTATAACATCATCGGAATTCTCGTCGGAATCCGATTCATCGGAGAATTGGTAATCCTCCCAATATTTTGCTTCCTTGGCGGAAACACCATTAACCATAATTAACCTTGGTCGGTTGGTTGAGGATTTTCTTTTACTTAACCGTTTTATTATTTCCCCCACCGGTTCTATTTCTTCATCCGGTTCCGATTCTTCTTCCGGTTCCGATTCTTCTTCCGGTTCCGACTCTTCTTCTGGTTCCTCTTTGGGAACTTGTGAATCAGTCCACGAATCATTCCAATTTACATTTGACTCTTCATTATTATTAGGTGAGTCAATGGGACTTGTTCTAGAGGTAGACATCTATCACATAATATCAAACGCGTTAAGAGATTAATATATCACATAATATTCACATGTTAAAAATATATAGTTTCCAACAAAATTTGTTAAGCAATCATTTTTCAAGTAAACACGGTCGAAGTCCAGACTCACTAATGCATCCTAACAAACTCGATAAGACACACTAATGCAAAATTCTGGTTCTCTAAGACCAACGCTCGGATACCAACTGAAATGTCCCGTTCTTATTGATTAAAAACGTTCCATATTAATTGATTTCGTTGCGAGGTTTTGACCTCTATATGAGACGTTTTTCAAAGACTGCATTCATTTTAAAACAAACCATAACCTTTATTTCATCAATAAAGGTTTAAAAAGCTTTACGTAGATTATCAAATAATGATAATCTAAAATATCCTGTTTACACACGATCATTACATAATGGTTTACAATACAAATATGTTACAACAAAATAAGTTTCTTGAATGCAGTTTTTACACAATATCATACAAGCATGGACTCCAAATCTTGTCCTTATTTAAGTATGCGACAGCGGAAGCTCTTAATAATCACCTGAGAATAAACATGCTTAAAATGTCAACAAAAATGTTGGTGAGTTATAGGTTTAACCTATATATATCAAATCATAATAATAGACCACAAGATTTCATAATTCAATACACATCCCATACATAGAGATAAAAATCATTCATATGGTGAACACCTGGTAACCGACATTAACAAAATGCATATATAAGAATATCCCCATCATTCCGGGACACCCTTCGGATATGATATAAATTTCAAAGTACTAAAGCATCCGGTACTTTGGATGGGGTTTGTTAGACCCAATAGATCTATCTTTAGAGTTCGCGTCAATTAGGGTTTCTGTTCCCTAATTCTTAGATTACCAGACTTAATAAAAAGGGGCATATTCGATTTCGATAATTCAACCATAGAATGTAGTTTCACGTACTTGTGTCTATTTTGTAAATCATTTATAAAACCTGCATGTATTCTCATCCCAAAAATATTAGATTTTAAAAGTGGGACTATAACTCACTTTCACAGATTTTTACTTCATCGGGAAGTAAGACTTGACCACTGGTTGATTCACGAACCTATAACAATATATACATATATATCAAAGTATGTTCAAAATATATTTACAACACTTTTAATATATTTTGATGTTTTAAGTTTATTAAGTCAGCTGTCCTCGTTAGTAACCTACAACTAGTTGTCCACAGTTAGATGTACAGAAATAAATCGATAAATATTATCTTGAATCAATCCATGACCCAGTGTATACGTATCTCAGTATTGATCACAACTCAAACTATATATATTTTGGAATCAACCTCAACCCTGTATAGCTAACTCCAACATTCACATATAGAGTGTCTATGGTTGTTCCGAAATATATATAGATGTGTCGACATGATAGGTCGAAACATTGTATACGTGTCTATGGTATCTCAAGATTACATAATATACAATACAAGTTTATTAAGTTATGGTTGGAATAGATTTGTTACCAATTTTCACGTAGCTAAAATGAGAAAAATTATCCAATCTTGTTTTACCCATAACTTCTTCATTTTAAATCCGTTTTGAGTGAATCAAATTGCTATGGTTTCATATTGAACTCTATTTTATGAATCTAAACATAAAAAGTATAGGTTTATAGTCAAAAAAATAAGTTACAAGTCGTTTTTGTAAAGGTAGTCATTTCAGTCGAAAGAACGACGTCTAGATGACCATTTTAGAAAACATACTTCCACTTTGAGTTTAACCATAATTTTTGGATATAGTTTCATGTTCATAATAAAAATCATTTTCTCAGAATAAAAACTTTTAAATCAAAGTTTATCATAGTTTTTAATTAACTAACCCAAAACAGCCCGCGGTGTTACTACGACGGCGTAAATCCGGTTTTACGGTATTTTTCGTGTTTCCAGGTTTTAAATCATTAAGTTAGCATATCATATAGATATAGAACATGTGTTTAGTTGATTTTAAAAGTCAAGTTAGAAGGATTAACTTTTGTTTGCGAACAAGTTTAGAATTAACTAAACTATGTTCTAGTGATTACAAGTTTAAACCTTCGAATAAGATAGCTTTATATGTATGAATCGAATGATGTTATGAACATCATTACTACCTTAAGTTCCTTGGATAAACCTACTGGAAAATAGAAAAATGGATCTAGCTTCAACGGATCCTTGGATGGCTCGAAGTTCTTGAAGCAGAATCATGACACGAAAACAAGTTCAAGTAAGATCATCACTTGAAATAAGATTGTTATAGTTATAGAAATTGAACCAAAGTTTGAATATGATTATTACCTTGTATTAGAATGATAACCTACTGTAAGAAACAAAGATTTCTTGAGGTTGGATGATCACCTTACAAGATTGGAAGTGAGCTAGCAAACTTGAAAGTATTCTTGATTTTATGTAACTAGAACTTGTAGAATTTATGAAGAACACTTAGAACATGAAGATAGAACTTGAGAGAGATCAATTAGATGAAGAAAATTGAAGAATGAAAGTGTTTGTAGGTGTTTTTGGTCGTTGGTGTATGGATTAGATATAAAGGATATGTAATTTTGTTTTCATGTAAATAAGTCATGAATGATTACTCATATTTTTGTAATTTTATGAGATATTTCATGCTAGTTGCCAAATGATGGTTCCCACATGTGTTAGGTGACTCACATGGGCTGCTAAGAGCTGATCATTGGAGTGTATATACCAATAGTACATACATCTAAAAGCTGTGTATTGTACGAGTACGAATACGGGTGCATACGAGTAGAATTGTTGATGAAACTGAACGAGGATGTAATTGTAAGCATTTTTGTTAAGTAGAAGTATTTTGATAAGTGTATTAAAGTCTTTCAAAAGTGTATAAATACATATTAAAACACTACATGTATATACATTTTAACTGAGTCGTTAAGTCATCGTTAGTCGTTACATGTAAGTGTTGTTTTGAAACCTTTAGGTTAACGATCTTGTTAAATGTTGATAACCCAATGTTTATAATATCAAATGAGATTTTAAATTATTATATTATCATGATATTATCATGTATGAATATCTCTTAATATGATATATATACATTAAATGTCTTTACAACGATAATCGTTACATATATGTCTCGTTTAAAAATCATTAAGTTAGTAGTCTTTTTTTTACATATGTAGTTCATTGTTAATATACTTAATGATATGTTTACTTATCATAGTATCATGTTAACTATATATATATATATATCTATATATATGTCATCATATAGTTTTTACAAGTTTTAACGTTCGTGAATCACCGGTCAACTTGGGTGGTCAATTGTCTATATGAAACATATTTCAATTAATCAAGTATTAACAAGTTTGATTGCTTAACATGTTGGAAACATTTAATCATGTAAATATCAATCTCAATTAATATATATAAACATGGAAAAGTTCGGGTCACTACACTCGTGATACCATGTCAGTATCGTGAACCCTACTAGGAGACTTTGGTCAATTATTATTTGGAATCAATCGTATAAACAGCAACATAACATCTTTTTTTTGCTAATGGATAAATCAATCAGGTTCTTATATATTTTTTTCTTTTTCTTTCTTTCTGTCTCATAAACGAACCATTTAACCATTATTTTGATTCGGATCAATTTGAAGAAAAGTAAAATTGTAGATCTTTTCTCCTTCTGGTCGTGATTGTGTGTGTAAAATTTCATATTCCAATTCGATGTAACAAAGACGAATTTTCGAGTCAAAGCTAGAAATTTAAAAGTCAAATTTTATGTTCTTCAAACAAATTCATGAAATCTGTTATGATTCCAGTTAAATTAGCAATTTAGAAAGTTTTTAAGTGTGATTTAAGACACGGTTTGTGTTGATTGATTTATTTAAAACGTTCCCAAGATTTGAATCAATATTTAAAAAAAAAAAATTAGCGATAGCAGCAGAAGTCTTATTTTCTTATATATATATATATATATATATATATATATATATATATATATATATATATATATATATATATATATATATATATATATATATATATATATATATATATATATATATATATATATATTTTGTTAATACAATTAATTACAAATGAGCCTTTTCTGTTTCAGTTTCATATGTAAATTCAAATTTTAAACTTAATTATATATTTATACTTGGTTCCTGTCGATTACATTTGGAGAAGAAGGTAGAAGAGGAAACAGAAATATAAATAGTAAAAATGAATTTTCGTGTCAGTTTGATTAGGAAAAATTGTAATGGAACAATGGTTATGGGTGTTTATGGGTGTGCGAGAGGTCACGGGTTCGAGCCCGGTCATGGGCAATTCTTTTTAGGATGGATGTTTAACGGGTATATAACTTTCATTTATATTTTTTTTATATTTATTATTATTATTATTATCATCATCATCATTATTATTATTATTATTATTATTATTATTATTATTATTATTATTATTATTATTATTATTATTATTATTATTATTATTATTATTATTATTATTATTATTATTATTATTATTATTATTATTATTAATAATAATTATGATGGATGTTATTATAAGTATTATAACTCTTATTATTATTAATACTAATATATGTATTATTGTTATTATTATTATTATTATGATTAAGGATTATTATTATTAAGTATTATAAGTTTATGAACTAAAATTTTATGAGCTTAAGTAAGTTAAGTATGTATATAACTATAAAGTTTATATTGATTAGGATATGAGTAACACAGCTATGGTCATGAATATGATAATCAAAGTATTTATATATATATACTTGTATGTACGGACATAAAACCGTTAAGATTTTAAGATATTAGAATATTACGAGGAATGTTATGACGTAAAAGTAATGTAACAAAGTTATGAGTTAAGTAATATAATTAAGCTTAAGTAAAATTCATGATTTAAAAAGTATGGTTACAAATGTTAATTCGAAACTTCGAATACGAAAATAATATTTTGCTAAATGATATTAAGCATGTATAAATTTATGTAGTTAAAAACTATGGATAAATTATGATTTAAGTGAGCTATTAATTATTAATATCATTATCATCAATATTATTACTAACACTAACTGTAATAATAATTAGTATTATCATTATTATTATCATTTTTATTATTATTATTAGTATCATTATTATTATTAACATGACTAGTAGGTATATAAAAAAATATTTAAAACAGATAACTTAACTCTATTATTATATTTTAATAAGTATTAATTAATTATTTAAGATATATAAAATAAATATATTTAAGTTATTTATTAAACGTAACCTACGAATCATTAAATATAACAAGTATATTAATATTGTTAAAATATGAACTTGTTATATGTTTTAATACATATATGAATAATATAGGTTCCTGAATCCGAGGTCAACCCTGCATTGTTCAGTTTCGTCATATGTATTTTTACTACAAAATACAGTATTGTGAGTTTCATTTGCTCCCTTTTAAATGCTTTTGCAATATATTTTTGGGACTGAAAATACATGCGCTGCTTTATAAATGTTTGACGAAATAGACACAAGTACTTAATGAAATGTCCCGTTCTTATTGATTAAAAACGTTCCATATTAATTGATTTCGTTGCGAGGTTTTGACCTCTATATGAGACGTTTTTCAAAGACTGCATTCATTTTAAAACAAACCATAACCTTTATTTCATCAATAAAGGTTTAAAAAGCTTTACGTAGATTATCAAATAATGATAATCTAAAATATCCTGTTTACACACGACCATTACATAATGGTTTACAATACAAATATGTTACATCGAAATCAGTTTCTTGAATGCAGTTTTTACACAATATCATACAAACATGGACTCCAAATCTTGTCCTTATTTTAGTATGCAACAGCGGAAGCTCTTAGTATTCACCTGAGAATAAACATGCTTTAAACATCAACAAAAATGTTGGTGAGTTATAGGTTTAACCTATATATATCAAATCGTAACAATAGACCACAAGATTTCATATTTCAATACACATCCCATACATAGAGATAAAAATCATTCATATGGTGAACACCTGGTAACTGACATTAACAAGATGCATATATAAGAATATCCCCATCATTCCGGGATACCCTTCGGATATGATATAAATTTCAAAGTACTAAAGCATCCGATACTTTGGATGGGGTTTGTTAGGCCCAATAGATCTATCTTTAGGATTCGCGTCAATTAGGGTGTCTGTTCCCTAATTCTTAGATTACCAGACTTAATAAAAAGGGGCATATTCGATTTCGATAATTCAACCATAGAATGTAGTTTCACGTACTTGTGTCTATTTTGTAAATCATTTATAAAACCTGCATGTATTCTCATCCCAAAAATATTAGATTTTAAAAGTGGGACTATAACTCACTTTCACAGATTTTTACTTCGTCGGGAAGTAAGACTTGGCCACTGGTTGATTCACGAACCTATAACAATATATACATATATATCAAAGTATGTTCAAAATATATTTACAACACTTTTAATATATTTTGATGTTTTAAGTTTATTAAGTCAGCTGTCCTCGTTAGTAACCTACAACTAGTTGTCCACAGTTAGATGTACAGAAATAAATCGATAAATATTATCTTGAATCAATCCACGACCCAGTGTATACGTATCTCAATATTGATCACAACTCAAACTATATATATTTTGGAATCAACCTCAATCCTGTATAGCTAACTCCAACATTCACATATAGAGTGTCTATGGTTGTTCCGAAATATATATAGATGTGTCGATATGATAGGTCGAAACATTGTATACATGTCTATGGTATCTCAAGATTACATAATATACAATACAAGTTGATTAAGTTATGTTTGGAATAGATTTGTTACAATTTTCACGTAGCTAAAATGAGAAAAATTATCCAATCTTGTTTTACCCATAACTTCTTCATTTTAAATCCGTTTTGAGTGAATCAAATTGCTATGGTTTCATATTGAACTCTATTTTATGAATCTAAACATAAAAAGTATAGGTTTATAGTCAGAAAAATAAGTTACAAGTCGTTTTTGTAAAGGTAGTCATTTCAGTCGAAAGAACGACGTCTAGATGACCATTTTAGAAAACATACTTCCACTTTGAGTTTAACCATAATTTTTGGATATAGTTTCATGTTCATAATAAAAATCATTTTCTCATAATAACAACTTTTAAATCAAAGTTTATCATAGTTTTTAATTAACTAACCCAAAACAGCCCGCGGTGTTACTACGACGGCGTAAATCCGGTTTTACGGTGTTTTTCGTGTTTCCAGGTTTTAAATCATTAAGTTAGCATATCATATAGATATAGAACACGTGTTTAGTTGATTTTAAAAGTCAAGTTAGAAGGATTAACTTTTGTTTGCGAACAAGTTTAGAATTAACTAAACTATGTTCTAGTGATTACAAGTTTAAACCTTCGAATAAGATAGCTTTATATGTATGAATCGAATGATATTATGAATATCATTACTACCTTAAGTTCCTTGGATAAACCTACTAGAAAAGAGAAAAATGGATCTAGCTTCAACGGATCCTTGGATGGCTCGAAGTTCTTGAAGCAGAATCATGACACGAAAACAAGTTCAAGTAAGATCATCACTTGAAATAAGATTGTTATAGTTATAGAAATTGAACCAAAGTTTGAATATGATTATTACCTTGTATTAGAATGATAACCTACTGTAAGAAACAAAGATTTCTTGAGGTTGGATGATCACTTTACAAGATTGGAAGTGAGCTAGCAAACTTGAAAGTATTCTTGATTTTATGTAACTAGAACTTGTAGAATTTATGAAGAACACTTAGAACTTGAAGATAGAACTTGAGAGAGATCAATTAGATGAAGAAAATTGAAGAATGAAAGTGTTTGTAGGTGTTTTTGGTCATTGGTGTATGGATTAGATATAAAGGATATGTAATTTTGTTTTCATGTAAATAAGTCATGAATGATTACTCATATTTTTGTAATTTTATGAGATATTTCATGCTAGTTGCCAAATGATGGTTCCCACATGTGTTAGGTGACTCACATGGGCTGCTAAGAGCTGATCATTGGAGTGTATATACCAATAGTACATACATCTAAAAGCTGTGTATTGTACGAGTACGAATACGGGTGCATACGAGTAGAATTGTTGATGAAACTGAACGAGGATGTAATTGTAAGCATTTTTGTTAAGTAGAAGTATTTTGATAAGTGTATTGAAGTCTTTCAAAAGTATATAAATACATATTAAAACACTACATGTATATACATTTTAACTGAGTCGTTAAGTCATCGTTAGTCGTTACATGTAAGTGTTGTTTTGAAAACTTTAGGTTAACGATCTTGTTAAATGTTGTTAACTCAATATTTATAATATCAAATGAGATTTTAAATTATTATATTATCATGATATTATCATGTATGAATATCTCTTAATATGATATATATACATTAAATGTCTTTACAACGATAATCGTTACATATATGTCTCGTTTCCAAATCATTAAGTTAGTAGTCTTGCTTTTACATATGTAGTTCATTGTTAATATACTTAATGATATGTTTACTTATCATAATATCATGTTAACTATATATATATCCATATATATCTCATCATATAGTTTTTACAAGTTTTAACGTTCGTGAATCACCGGTCAACTTGGGTGGTCAATTGTCTATATGAAACTTATTTCAATTAATCAAGTCTTAATAAGTTTGATTGCTTAACATGTTGGAAACACTTAATCATGTAAATAACAATTTCATTTAATATATATATATATATATATATATATATATATATATATATATATATAAACATGGAAAAGTTCGGGTCACTACAGTACCTACCCGTTAAATAAATTTCGTCCCGAAATTTTTAAGCAGTTGGAGGTGTTGACCTATCTTCTGGAAATAAGTGCGGGTATTTCTTCTTCATCTGATCTTCACGCTCCCAGGTGAACTTGGGTCCTCTACGAACATTCCATCGAATCTTAACAATTGGTATTTTGTTTTGCTTAAGTCTTTTAACCTCACGATCCATTATTTCGACGGGTTCTTCGATGAATTGAAGTTTTTCGTTGATTTGGATTTCATCTAACGGAATAGTGAGATCTTCTTTAGCAAAACATTTCTTCAAATTCGAGACGTGGAAAGTGTTATGTACAGCCGCGAGTTGTTGAGGTAACTCAAGTCGGTAAGCTACTGGTCCGACACGATCAATAATCTTGAATGGTCCAATATACCTTGGATTTAATTTCCCTCGTTTACCAAATCGAACAATTCCTTTCCAAGGTGCAACTTTAAGCATGACCATCTCTCCAATTTCAAATTCTATATCTTTTCTTTTAATGTCAGCGTAGCTCTTTTGTCGACTTTGGGCGGTTTTCAACCGTTGTTGAATTTGGATGATCTTCTCGGTAGTTCCTTGTATAATCTCCGGATCTGTAATCTGTCTATCCCCCACTTCACTCCAACAAATTGGAGACCTGCACTTTCTACCATAAAGTGCTTCAAACAGCGCCATCTCAATGCTTGAATGGTAGCTGTTGTTGTAGGAAAATTCTGCTAACGGTAGATGTCGATCCCAACTGTTTCCGAAATCAATAACACATGCTCGTAGCATGTCTTCAAGCGTTTGTATCATCCTTTCGCTCTGCCCATCAGTTTGTGGATGATAGGCAGTACTCATGTCTAGACGAGTTCCTAATGCTTGCTGTAATGTCTGCCAGAATCTTGAAATAAATCTGCCATCCCTATCAGAGATAATAGAGATTGGTATTCCATGTCTGGAGATGACTTCCTTCAAATACAGTCGTGCTAACTTCTCCATCTTGTCATCTTCTCTTATTGGCAGGAAGTGTGCTGATTTGGTGAGACGATCAACTATTACCCAAATAGTATCAAAACCACTTGCAGTCCTTGGCAATTTAGTGATGAAATCCATGGTAATGTTTTCCCATTTCCATTCCGGGATTTCGGGTTGTTGAAGTAGACCTGATGGTTTCTGATGCTCAGCTTTGACCTTAGAACACGTCAAACATTCTCCTACGTATTTAGCAACATCGGCTTTCATACCCGGCCACCAAAAATGTTTCTTGAGATCCTTGTACATCTTCCCCGTTCCAGGATGTATTGAGTATCTGGTTTTATGAGCTTCTCTAAGTACCATTTCTCTCATATCTCCAAATTTTGGTACCTAAATCCTTTCAGCCCTATACCGGGTTCATTCTTCCCGAATATTAAGATGCTTCTCTGATCCTTTGGGTATTTCATCCTTTAAATATGTGTTGTTTCTGATTAAATATGTGTTGAAGACTTTTGTGGTCGGTATATATAATACTTTTGACCCCATATAAGTAGTGCCTCCAAGTCTTTAATGCAAAAACAACCGCTCCTAATTCCAAATCATGCGTCGTATAATTTTGTTCGTGAATCTTCAATTGTCTAGACGCATAAGCAATCACCTTCGTTCGTTGCATTAATACACAACCGAGACCTTGCTTTGATGCGTCACAATAAATCACAAAATCATCATTCCCTTCAGGCAATGACAATATAGGTGCCGTAGTTAGCTTTTTCTTCAATAACTAAAACGCTTTCTCTTGTTCATCATTCCATTCAAATTTCTTCCCTTTATGCGTTAATGCAGTCAAGGGTTTTGCTATTCTGGAAAAGTCTTGGATGAACCTTCTATAGTAACCAGCTAGTCCTAAAAACTGGCGTATGTGTTTCGGAGTTTTCGGGGTTTCCCACTTTTCAACAGTTTCTATCTTTGCCGGATCCACCTTAATACCTTCTTTGTTCACTATCTGACCGAGGAATTGAACTTCTTCCAACCAAAATGCACACTTTGAAAACTTAGCGTACAATTCTTCCTTCCTCAATACTTCTAACACCTTTCTCAAATGTTCACCGTGTTCTTGGTCATTCTTTGAGTAAATAAGTATGTCATCAATGAAAACAATGACAAACTTGTCAAGGTATGGTCCACACACTCGGTTCATAAGGTCCATGAACACAGCTGGTGCATTAGTTAAACCAAACGGCATGACCATAAAATCGTAATGACCGTAACGTGTTCTGAAAGCAGTCTTTGGAATATCATCTTCTTTCACCCGCATTTGATGATACCCGGAAAGTAAGTCAATCTTTGAATAAACAGACGAGCCTTGTAGTTGATCAAATAAGTCGTCGATTCTCAGTAGTGGGTAGCGGTTCTTGATGGTAAGTTTGTTCAACTCTCGGTAGTCGATACACAACCTGAATGTACCATCTTTCTTCTTGACAAACAAAACAGGAGCTCCCCACGGTGATGTGCTTGGTCGAATGAAACCACGTTCTAATAGTTCTTACAGTTGGCTTTGCAGTTCTTTCATCTATTTGGGTGCGAGTCTATAAGGAGCACGAGCTATTGGTGCAGCTCCTGGTATAAGATCTATTTGAAATTCAACAGATCGATGTGGAGGTAGTCCAGGTAATTCTTTCGGAAATACATCGGAAAATTCTTTTGCGACGGGAACATCATTGATGCTCTTTTCTTCAGTTTGTACTTTCTCGACGTGTGCTAGAACAGCATAGCAACCTTTTCTTATTAGTTTTTGTGCCTTCAAATTACCAATAAGATGTAGCTTCATGTTGCCCTTTTCTCCGTACACCATTAAGGGTTCTCCTTCTTCTCGTACAATGCGAATTGCATTTTTATAACATACAATTTCTGCTTTCACCTTCTTCAGCCAGTCCATGCCAACTATTACATCAAAACTCCCTAACTCTACTGGTATCAAATCAATCTTAAATATTTCGCTACCCAGTTTAATTTCTCGATTCCGGCATATATTATCTGCTGAAATTAATTTACCGTTTGCTAATTCGAGTAAAAATTTACTATCCAACGGCGTCAATGGATAACTTAATTTAGCACAAAAATCTCTACTCATATAGCTTCTATCCGCACCCGAATCAAATAAAACGTAAGCAGATTTATTGTCAATAAGAAACCTACCCGTAACAAGCTCCGGGTCTTCCTGTGCTTCTGCTGCATTAATATTGAAAACTCTTCCGCGGCCTTGTCCATTCGTGTTCTCCTGGTTCGGGAAATTTCTAATAATGTGGCCCGGTTTTCCACATTTATAACAAACTACATTGGCATAACTTGCTCCGACACTACTTGCTCCGACACTACTCGTTCCGACACCATTTGTTCCTTTCGTTCTATTAACTCCTGGTCCGTAGACCTCATACTTCGCCGCGCTATGACCATTTCTTTTACACTTGTTGCAAAATTTGGTGCAGAACCCCGAGTGATACTTTTCACACCTTTGGCATAGCTGCTTCTGATTGTTGTTGTTGTTGCGGTTGTTATTGTTGTTGTTGTTGTTGTTGTTGTTGTTGTTGTTGTTGTTGTTGTTAGGCCGTTTGTTATAGTTGCGATTGATGTTGCGATTGTTGGGATAATTGTTGCGATTATTATTGTAATTGCTGTTGTTGTTGTATTGGTGATTCTTATCACTGTTTTCCTCCCACTTTCTTTTGACTTGCTTCACATTGGCCTCTTCAGCCGTCTGTTCTTTAATTCTTTCCTCAATCTGGTTCACTAGTTTGTGAGCCATTCTACATGCCTGTTGTATGGAGGCGGGCTCGTGTGAACTTATATCTTCTTGGATTCTTTCCGGTAATCCTTTCACAAACGCGTCGATCTTCTCTTCCTCATCTTCGAACGCTCCCGGACACAATAGGCACAATTCTATGAATCGTCTTTCGTACGTGGTAATATCAAATCCTTGGGTTCGTAACCCTCTAAGTTCTGTCTTGAGCTTATTGACCTCGGTTCTAGGACGGTACTTCTCGTTCATCAAGTGCTTGAATGTTGACCACGGTAGTGCGTACGCATCATCTTGTCCCACTTGCTCTAGATAGGTATTCCACCATGTTAACGCAGAACCTGTGAAGGTATGCGTAGCGTACTTCACTTTGTCCTCTTCAGTACACTTACTTATGGCAAACACCGATTCGACCTTCTCGGTCCACCGTTTCAATCCGATCGGTCCTTCGGTTCCATCAAATTCCAAAGGTTTGCAGGCAGTGAATTCTTTGTAGGTGCATCCTAGACGATTTCCTGTACTGCTAGATCCAAGGTTATTGTTGGTATGTAGCGCAGCCTGTACTGCGGCTATGTTTGAAGCTAGAAAAGTACGAAATTCCTCTTCATTCATATTCACGGTGTGTCGAGTAGTCGGTGCCATTTCCTTCAAAATAGTCAAATGGAACAAGTTAATCATACAGAATATTAAGAGTAGTTAATAGTATTTCGTAGCATAATATGAACTCATTTATAAAAGCTTTTTCTTCATATTAGCGTTTTATAAGTTTAAATTCGGGTAGTACCTACCCGTTAAGTTCATACTTAGTAGCTAATATACAATTCAACTACTACAATTCTATATGAAAAACTGATTATAATAATATTTCGCGTTCAAACTTTTTCACAATATTTTACAAACTTACAATACCGCTTATTTTACATATAGCATGAAATATAGCACACAATAAATTTGATACAAGATGGTTGTGAAGATAATTCTAGCTAGTACACAAGTCGTTCAGCAAAGGCAATAAAGACACGTAATTCATACGTCCAGAAACAAGTCATGCATTCTGGTTTTACTAGGATTACTTCCCATCCTTGGTCTTGTGGAACATAACCGTTATGGCCGTTGATAAGACAGCGTGTTGTAACGTCGTCAAAGGGACGAGGGTTACGTAATGTCCAACAGTCCCGTAACAATCTAAAAACCTCATTTCTTACCCCAATTACCGACTCCGTCACTTGTGGGAACGTTTTGTTTAATAGTTGTAGCCCGATGTTCTTGTTCTCACTTTGGTGAGAAGCGAACATTACTAATCTGTAAGCATAACATGCTTCTTTATGTTGCATGTTAGCCGCTTTTTCTAAATCACGAAGTCCAATATTCGGATATATTGAGTCAAAATAATTTCTTAACCCGTTGCGTAAAATAACATTTGGGTTCCCCGCAATATATGCATCAAAGTAAACACATCGTAACTTATGGATTTCCCAATGTGATATCCCCCATCTTTCAAACGAAAGCCTTTTATAAACCAAGGCATTCTTGGAACGTTCTTCGAATGTCTTACAAACTGATCTCGCCTTAAATAGTTGTGCCGAAGAATTCTGACCGACTCTAGACAAGATTTCATCAATCATGTCTCCGGGTAGGTCTCTTAAAATATTGGGTTGTCTATCCATTTTGTGTTTTTATACTGTAAAATAGACAAGAGTTAGATTCATAAAAATAATACTTATTAATACAAGCATTTTTTACATATATCATAAAGCATAAGCACACTATATTACATATATTACACCACACGAATACAACTATCTTATTCCGACTCGCTTGTTTCTTCTTTTTCGGTTTTAGTTCGTTTTGCCAAGTTTCTAGGGATATTTGATGTTCCCCTAATACGAGCCGTCATTTTCCACATTGGTTTAGAAAAACCTGGTGGTTTAGAGGTTCCCGAGTCATTGTTACAACTTAAGGACTTCGGGGGTTGACGATACATATAAAGTTCATCGGGGTTGGAATTAGATTTCTCTATTTTTATGCCCTTTCCCTTATTATTTTTTTTTGCCTTTTTAAATTCAGTTGGGGTAATTTCTATAACATCATCGGAATTCTCGTCGGAATCCGATTCATCGGAGAATTGGTAATCCTCCCAATATTTTGCTTCCTTGGCGGAAACACCATTGACCATAATTAACCTTGGTCGGTTGGTTGAGGATTTTATTTTACTTAACCGTTTTATTATTTCCCCCACCGGTTCTATTTCTTCATCCGGTTCCGATTCTTCTTCCGGTTCCGATTCTTCTTCCGGTTCCGACTCTTCTTCCGGTTCCTCTTCGGGAACTTGTGAATCAGTCCACGAATCATTCCAATTTACATTTGACTCTTCATTATTATTAGGTGAGTCAATGGGACTTGTTCTAGAGGTAGACATCTATTACATAATATCAAACGCGTTAAGAGATTAATATATCACATAATATTCACATGTTAAAAATATATAGTTTCCAACAAAATTTGTTAAGCAATCATTTTTCAAGTAAGCACGGTCGAAGTCCAGACTCACTAATGCATCCAAACAAACTCGATATGACACACTAATGCAAAATTCTGGTTCTCTAAGACCAACGCTCGGATACCAACTGAAATGTCCCGTTCTTATTGATTAAAAAAGTTCCATATTAATTGATTTCGTTGCGAGGTTTTGACCTCTATATGAGACGTTTTTCAAAGACTGCATTCATTTTAAAACAAACCATAACCTTTATTTCATCAATAAAGGTTTAAAAAGGTTTACGTAGATTATCAAATAATGATAATCTAAAATATCCTGTTTACACACGACCATTACATAATGGTTTACAATACAAATATGTTACAACAAAATAAGTTTCTTGAATGCAGTTTTTACACAATATCATACAAGCATGGACTCCAAATCTCGTCCTTATTTAAGTATGCGACAGCGGAAGCTCTTAATAATCACCTGAGAATAAACATGCTTAAAACGTCAACAAAAATGTTGGTGAGTTATAGGTTTAACCTATATATATCAAATCATAATAATAGACCACAAGATTTCATATTTCAATACAAATCCCATACATAGAGATAAAAGTCATTCATATGGTGAACACCTGGTAACCGACATTAACAAGATGCATATATAAGAATATCCCCATCATTCCGGGACACCCTTCGGATATGATATAAATTTCGAAGTACTAAAGCATTCGGTACTTTGGATGGGGTTTGTTAGGCCCAATAGATCTATCTTTAGGATTCGCGTCAATTAGGGTGTCTGTTCCCTAATTCTTAGATTACCAGACTTAATAAAAAGGGGCATATTCGATTTCGATAATTCAACCATAGAATGTAGTTTCACGTACTTGTGTCTATTTTGTAAATCATTTATAAAACCTGCATGTATTCTCATCCCAAAAATATTAGATTTTAAAAGTGGGACTATAACTCACTTTCACAGATTTTTACTTCGTCGGGAAGTAAGACTTGGCCACTGGTTGATTCACGAACCTATAACAATATATACATATATATCAAAGTATGTTCAAAATATATTTACAACACTTTTAATATATTTTGATATTTTAAGTTTATTAAGTCAGCTGTCCTCGTTAGTAACCTACAACTAGTTGTCCACAGTTAGATGTACAGAAATAAATCGATAAATATTATCTTGAATCAATCCACGACCCAGTGTATACGTATCTCAGTATTGATCACAACTCAAACTATATATATTTTGGAATCAACCTCAACCCTGTATAGCTAACTCCAACATTCACATATAAAGTGTCTATGGTTGTTCCGAAATATATATAGATGTGTCGACATGATAGGTTGAAATATTGTATACGTGTCTATGGTATCTTAAGATTACATAATATATAATACAAGTTGATTAAGTTATGGTTGGAATAGATTTGTTACCAATTTTCACGTAGCTAAAATGAGAAAAATTATCCAATCTTGTTTTACCCATAACTTCTTCATTTTAAATCCATTTTGAGTGAATCAAATTGCTATGGTTTTATATTGAACTCTATTTTATGAATCTAAACAGAAAAAGTATAGGTTTATAGTGGGAAAAATAAGTTACAAGTCGTTTTTGTAAAGGTAGTCATTTCAGTCGAAAGAACGACGTCTAGATGACCATTTTAGAAAACATACTTCCACTTTGAGTTTAACCATAATTTTTGGATATAGTTTCATGTTCATAATAAAAATCTTTTTCTCATAATAACAACTTTTAAATCAAAGTTTATCATAGTTTTTAATTAACTAACCCAAAACAGCCCGCGGTGTTACTACGACGGCGTAAATCCGGTTTTACGGTGTTTTTCGTGTTTCCAGGTTTTAAATCATTAAGTTAGCATATCATATAGATATAGAACATGTGTTTAGTTGATTTTAAAAGTCAAGTTAGAAGGATTAACTTTTGTTTGCGAACAAGTTTAGAATTAACTAAACTATGTTCTAGTGATTACAAGTTTAAACCTTCGAATAAGATAGCTTTATATGTTTGAATCGAATGATGTTATGAACATCATTACTACCTTAAGTTCCTTGGATAAACCTACTGGAAAAGAGAAAAATGGATCTAGCTTCAACGGATCCTTGGATGGCTCGAAGTTCTTGAAGCAGGATCATGACACGAAAACAAGTTCAAGTAAGATCATCACTTGAAATAAGATTGTTATAGTTATAGAAATTGAACCAAAGTTTGAATATGATTTACCTTGTATTAGAATGATAACCTACTGTAAGAAACAAAGATTTCTTGAGGTTGGATGATCACCTTACAAGATTGGAAGTGAGCTAGCAAACTTGAAAGTATTCTTGATTTTATGTAACTAGAACTTGTAGAATTTATGAAGAACACTTAGAACTTGAAGATAGAACTTGAGAGAGATCAATTAGATGAAGAAAATTGAAGAATGAAAGTTTTTGTAGGTGTTTTTGGTCGTTGGTGTATGGATTAGATATAAAGGATATGTAATTTTGTTTTCATGTAAATAAGTCATGAATGATTACTTATATTTTTGTAATTTTATGAGATATTTCATGCTAGTTGCCAAATGATGGTTCCCACATGTGTTAGGTGACTCACATGGGCTGCTAAGAGCTGATCATTGGAGTGTATATACCAATAGTACATACATCTAAAAGCTGTGTATTGTACGAGTACGAATACGGGTGCATACGAGTAGAATTGTTGATGAAACTGAACGAGGATGTAATTGTAAGAATTTTTGTTAAGTAGAAGTATTTTGATAAGTGTATTGAAGTCTTTCAAAAGTATATAAATACATATTAAAACACTACATGTATATACATTTTAACTGAGTCGTTAAGTCATCGTTAGTCGTTACATGTAAGTGTTGTTTTGAAACCTTTAGGTTAACGATCTTGTTAAATGTTGTTAACCCAATATTTATAATATCAAATGAGATTTTAAATTATTATTTTATCATGATATTATCATGTATGAATATCTCTTAATATGATATATATACATTAAATGTCTTTACAACGATAATCGTTACATATATGTCTCGTTTCCAAATCATTAAGTTAGTAGTCTTGCTTTTACATATGTAGTTCATTGTTAATATACTTAATGATATGTTTACTTATCATAATATCATGTTAACTATATATATATCCATATATATCTCATCATATAGTTTTTACAAGTTTTAACGTTCGTGAATCACCGGTCAACTTGGGTGGTCAATTGTCTATATGAAACTTATTTCAATTAATCAAGTCTTAATAAGTTTGATTGCTTAACATGTTGGAAACACTTAATCATGTAAATAACAATTTCATTTAATATATATATATATATATATAAACATGGAAAAGTTCGGGTCACTACACTTAAAACTACATTCTATGGCTGGATTATTAAACCGAATATGCCCCTTTATAGTCTGATAATCTAAGAATTAGGGAACATCACTAATTTTGAGAATTAGTGCACCCCTAATTGACGCGAATCCTAAAGATAGATCTATCGGGCCCAACAATCCCCATTCTGGAATTTGGAATGCTTTAGTACTTCGAGTTTATCATGTCCGATGGGTGTCCCGGAATGATGGGGATATTCTATATGCATCTAGTTAAGGTCGGTTACCAGGTGTTCACCATATGAATGATTTTTATCTCTATGCAGTTTACGAAATGCCTGATACGAGAATGATGTTTATGAAAATGAAATCTTGTGGTCTATTATACTATCTGAAATGATTATTTATGATAAACTAATGAACTCACCAACCTTTTGGTTGACACTTTAAAGCATGTTTATTCTCAGATATGAAAGAAATCTTCCGCTGTGCATTTGCTCATATTAGAGATATTACTTGGAGTCATTCATGACATATTTCAAAAGACGTTGCATTTGAGTCGTCGAGTTCATCAGGATTATTACTAAGTCAATTATAGTTGGATATATTATGAAATGATATGCATGCCGTCAACTTTCGATCTAATGAAAGTTTGTCTTTTAAAAATGAATACAATGTTTGTAAAATGTATCATATAGAGGTCAAGTACCTCGCGTTGTAATCAACTATTATGAATCGTTTATAATCGATACGAACGGGGCATTTCAACATGAGCGGAAAACCCGCTTCCCGATACTTTTAAACGAAAACCTTTTTACAACGTGTCATAATAAGTTAAACTAAGAGATTTCCATCATCAAAACAAGTTTTACATCGCCGGGCCCACATCGGCCTAAATTACACGTTTTGTACAAAAATATAAGTTTCGATCGTTCTAGTTTAATTTCCAAACGACACTAGAGCATGGTGTTTGGGGTTACACTACCCAAATCTTGGCAGAACTTCCAAAAGCTAAAACCCCCGAGAGCCACTACTATTCCAAACGAATACCTTTGCCCTTGTCCATGCCGGAGCCTAAAAAGGTAAACATCGAGAGGGTAAGCTAAAGCTTAGTGAATGCAACAATTATACACATACATATATAATATACCTACTTGCATACACTTACACACATCGTAATATCGCTAGTATATAACAATTAGCATACAAACTCCGAGTATAAGCTAATAACCTCCAAATACCGTAACTAGCATAATCAATAGCATATTCACCGAAATAATATATTATGCTACACAACAACACATACACAAACTATATGGTTAACTATACTCGCGTCATGGTGCTACCGGCTCCGTGGTTCACACCATACGCAATGCTATGACGCTACCGGCTCCGTGGTGCACGTCACTACACATTTGAGTCATACTCTTTTATAGTGCTACCGGCTCCGTGGTTCACACTTAATTTTATAGTGCTACCGGCTCCGTGGTTCAAACTTTGATGCTACCGGCTCCGTAGTTCACATCTCATTTTATAGTGCTACCGGCTCCGTGGTTCACACTTTAACGACTCGTGATATAGTGCTAACGGCTCCGTGGTTCACACTACGACACACGTACCATGATGCTACCGGTTCAGTGGTTCACATCATAATACACTCACACATACTATGGTACTACCGGCTCCGTGGTTCATACCATAACACACAAATAAATACACTATATACATACATGCATAATTATTCCACTCACCTTAACGCCATCGGTGAACGTTAAACAAAGCTCGCAACCTTCAACGTAACGCACCTATTACAATAAGTACTCAATCAACACACAAACTAGTTGGACTAAACACCAACCATTCACTCATGTGCATTTAATGACTTAAATGCATTAAATGCCCCATTTTCACCAACCGTCCATTTAAGGTTAAGACCATCACATATCACTAAAAGCTAGTGACTAAGGTCCACAACACTAACTAATACACAATTAGGGTATTTCATACCCATCTTTCCCAACTAGGTCAATTGTTACCCATTTGACCATTTTAAAGTCACACACCCATTTCGGGTCATCCACTAACCCAATTAACACCCATTTGCTTAATAACTAGGTGTGCTAGTAATTAACTAACCAATTAAGACTCATAAGAACATTTAACATTTCCAAAACCCTAGGTTAGTCATCCTTGGGTCCTCATGACCCAATCTTACCCAAGAACACCCAAAATCACCAAATATGGGTTTTGTGTTCATCACTAACCTAAACCCTAACCCTTAAATAAATTAAAATAAGGAAATCAAGATTAGAGCATACCACCACAATCACAACGAAGTTAGTGATTAGATGAACAATTTTAACACATGCGCTTTGGCCCAAAATCAACTTCTTCTTTCTCGATTTGAGCTTTCTCACACAAGAATCACTCTCTCTCTCTCTAGAATTGAAGTGGAAGGAGGAGGTAGTTGAAAGTGGAGTGAATGAGGCTCCTAGAACTGATCTTGTGGCCTTAGATTCGTCCAACAAGTGAAAAGACCAAACTACCCCCATTTAATATCTAAAAGAACACAGCTGGCCCGCCAGTTCAACTGGACGGCGTCCAGGATTCTGGATGGCATCCAGCCCTTTACAATTGTACGGCGTCCCATATTTTTGGACGGCGTCCCAAACACCTGAGAAAACAGGATCTTACAACTCTCCCCCACTTGAACCGGATTGCGTCCTCGCAATCCAAGCCGCATGACAAGCAGGAAGATAGACCAAAACAAACTCTTCGAGCTCCCAAGTAAACTCGGAACGTATACTACGATGCCATTGAACTTTAAAAGTTCTCACCTCTTTATTTCTCAACCTTTTAACCTTCTCATCGAGTATAGCAATTGGCTCCTCAACATACTCTAACTTATTGTTTAGCTCAATCTCGTCTAATGTCACCCATGAAGAATCATCCGCAAGACACTTACGGAGATGGGAAACATGAAATGTATTATGGATCCCCTCAAGCTCTTCGAGTAATTCCAAACGATACGCAACTTCACCAACACGAGCTAAAATTTTAAATGGTCCAATAAACCGAGGAGCTAACTTTCCCCGTTTTTGAAATCGAATGACACCTTTCAATGGCGAAACTTTAAGCATCACCATGTCACCTTCTTGAAACTCAATCGGTCACCTTCGTTTGTCAGCATACGCCTTTTGTCTATCTTGAGACTTATTCAAATGAGCCCGAATCATATCAATCTTACTATTCGTCTCTAAAACCAAATCGGTACTCCCGATTTCTCTTTGACCCACTTCACCCCAACAAATCGGGGTTCGACACCTACGCCCATAAAGCATCTCATAAGGTGGCATCCCGATACTAGTATGATAACTATTATTGTACGAGAATTCCACCAATGGTAAGTGCTCATCCCAACTACCGCCGAAATCAATAATACACGCCCGTAACATATCCTCTAATGTTTGATTCGTACGTTTGGTTTGACCGTCCGTTTGAGGATGGTACGCCGTGCTCAATTTCAATTGTGTACCCATATCTTCATGAAACTTTTCCCAAAACCGAGATGTGAAACGAGTATCTCGATCCGAAATAATAGATATAGGAACTCCGTGTCTCGATATCACCTCCTTGATAAACAACTTAGCCAAGGTCTCTGACGATATTGCTTCCCGAATGGGAAGAAATAAGGCACTTTTCATCAATCGATCAACTATTACCCAAATCGAATCAAATTGGGTTCTTGCCGTCTTTGGTAACTTTGTGATGAAATCCATGGTAATGTGCTCCCATTTCCATTTCGGGATTTCTAACGGTTGTAACATACCATACGGCTTTTGATGTTCGGCTTTAACTTGCAAACACGTGATGCATTGTTCAACATACTTAACAACATCGCGTTTCGTACCCGGCCACCAATACTCTTTCTTCAAATCAAGATACATTTTTGTCAAGCCCGGGTGAATGGAATACATTGACTTATGTGCTTCATCAATTAGCACTCGTCGATTACCACCCATCTTAGGCACCCATACTCGTCCCTGAAAGGACAACAAACCATGCGGGCCTAAGGTAATAGACTCCGTTTGCCCCACGATTCGTTCCTCATGCTTGCTGTTAACAAAAACTTCAATTTGAATCTCACCAAGCTTCATAAGAAAATTGTTAGTAATAATCATGCGTAACGATCCTACTCGTATTTCCGGATGTTGACTCTTTCAACTCAACGCATCCACGAACACATTCGCCTTGCCCGGATGATAAAGTATCTCACAATCGTAGTCTTTCACCACGTCCATCCACATACGTTGACGATAATTTAAATCTCGTTGATCAAAAAGATGTTTCAAACTCTTATGATCCGAATAAATCGTACACTTGACACCATACAAGTAGTGGCACCAAATTTTTAACGCATGAACCACCGCCGCCAATTCAAGATCATGAGTTGGATATCTCGTTTCATGTTCCTTTAATTGTCGAGAGGCGTAAGCGATGACTTTACCTCTTTGCATTAAAACACACCCGAGCCCATTTAAAGACGCATCACAATAAACCGTCACGTCTTCTACCCCTTCCGGAAACACTAACACCGGAGCTTGACATAATTTCTCTTTTAACAATTGAAAGGAAATTTCTTGCTCGTTCTCCCAATTAAATCTCGCATTCTATCTCGTCAACTTCGTCAAAGGAGAAGCGATTTTAGAAAAGTCTTGGATAAACCGACAGCAATAACCGGCCAATCCGAGGAAAATTTGGATTTCCGTAGGCGTAGTCGGCCGTCCCCAACTCTTCACCGTCTCAATCTTCTCCGGATCTACTTGAATACCATCCTTGTTCACAATATGACCAAGGAATTGAACTTCCCTTAGCCAAAATTCACATTTGGAGAATTTTGCATACAACTTCTCCTTCCGCAACGTCTTCAACACACCACACAAATGATGTTTATGTTCCTTCATACTCTTTGAATAGACAAGTATGTCATTGATAGTGCTCCAAATGAACATATATTTAGGCACAATATCCTTCCAATATGTAAAGCTTTTAGTTGCAATTGTTCTATATTTATGTAATATTCGTTTAAATAAATAAGGGCGAAGACAAAAGAAGAAAATGGCGATTTGAAGACGCAAATGACCAAAAAGCTCAAATGTACAAGATATAATTCAAGTGGTTCAATTTATTGATGAGAAACGTCCAAAAATGACAAGAGTACAAGTCGCGAAACGCAAAGTACAAGATATTAAATCGTACGAAAGGACGTTCGAAAATCCGGAACCGGGACATAAACCGAGCATCAACGCGCGAGTCAATGGAGCTAAAATTACAAGTCAACTATGCTCAAGAATATAATATAATATATATATATAATTAATATAAATTATATAAATTATATATATATATATATATATATATATATATATATATATATATATATATATATATATATATATATATATTTAAATAAAACGTCGACAAACTAGAAAATAAAAGCATGTGAACTGGATCAGAGGGCCATACGATAGCATGGCCAGAAGGCACAAAATCCATGCGATCGCATGGAGGTCAGAACCTGGCCAAGTGCTATAAAAGGCGACGTTTTTAGCGAATTATGTACACACCATATTTCATTCTTCCTCTGTAATCAAATATATATATATATATATATATATATATTTATATAATATTAAGTTTAATTTAAGTTTAATAATAATTGGGTTATTGTAAGAAATGTTTTATGGGTTTTAAATTCGGAACTCTGTCCGGGTAACGCTACGCGATAAATAATCACTGTAAGCTATGTTCTTCCTTTTTAAATTAATGTCTTGTAACTAAGTTATTATTATTCTTATTTGAGCCGAAGTAATCGTGATGTTGTACTAAAAATTAAGATTGGGTTATTGGATTTTGTACCATAATTAGGGTTTAGACAAAAGACCGACACTTGTGAACATTGGACTATTGACTATTAATAGGTGGGGGGTATTGTCTAATTGAATGACAATTCATTGGAGCCTGTAGAACCTATCTTCAAATTAGTTAATCTAATAATTATTAAAATGATTACGAATGTCCTATTTAGTGACGTTTATACGGCCTCGTTTACAATCATTTAATTAATCAATTGGATTGGGTAATTGATTATTCATTATGGCCAAAGTGAATAAATTAATGTATCATGGACTAATTAAAACATGGATGGATTACATACAAGGATAATTGGTGTAATTGTTAACAAAGTATTAAAACCTTGGATTACACGCAGTCGATAACCTGGTGTAATTATTAACAAAGTATTAAAACCTTGTTACAGTTTGAATCCCTAATTAGTTGGAATATTTGACTTCGTGAATAAGGTTAATTTGACGAGCATTTTATAATTATAACCGATGGACTATTATGGACAAAAACCAGATAGGTATCAAATAAATTCAGGACAAAGGACAATTAACCCAGATAAATAAATTAAAATCAAAACGTCAAACATCATGATTACGGAAGTTTAAATAAGCATAATACTTTTATTTCATATTTCATCGTACCTTTATTTACTGTCATTTTTATTACTGCAATTTACTTTATCGCAATTTAAATTCTGTCATTTATATTATCGTCATTTATCTTTACGCTTTATTTAAAATCGACAAACCGGTCATTAAACGGTAAAACCCCCTTTTATAATAATAATAATACTACTATATTACTAATATATATATATATATATATATATATATATATATATATATATATATATATATATATATATACAAATATAATTGTTTAAAAATATAGTACGTAATCGCTAGCTCCCTGTGGAATGAACTGGACTTACTAAAAACTACACTACTCTACGATTAGGTACACTGCCTATAGTGTTGTAGCAAGGTTTAGGTATATCCATCCGTAAATTAATAAAACTTGTATCATATTTCGCCGTATTTCGTAGTAAACAATAATAGTATTTCATACACCCACGCTTCACACATCAAGTTTTTGGCGCCGCTGCCGGGGATCGGGAGAAACGCTAAATTTTTACGCTATATTTTAGTAAAACTATATTTGTTTGTAAAAAAAAAAAAATTTAAAAAATAAATATATATAAATATAAATATTTTTAAGATTTTATTTAAAATATATAAAATTAAAAAGTATTTTTATTTTATTTTCAGTATTTTTTTATAAGTTTGTTTTTATTATTTTATAAAAAATTAAAAATCAAATAAATATATAAATTAAATTTGGGCCGAAGCCTGTTAAAAGCCTGGAAGGATTTCTGGAATCTTGGGCCATGCGATCGCATGACCCTGATGACTAAATCTCATGCGGTCGCATGAGCTTGTCTGACAGGCCAACCTAGTACGCCATTAATTAGCTGTTAGGGTTTTAAATTTTTAATAATTATTATTAGGGTTTAATTATTTAATTAGTTTATATTTCTAGTTTTAATTTATACTTTGTAATATTAAGTTTTAATATAAATACTAATTATATAAATTAAATACTTTTATAAAATAATAATATAAAAATAATATCTTTATAAAATTTGTATTTTTATCATTTTAGTTATAATTTGTATTTTTATCGTTTATTTCGTAATATATATCGTTCGCTATATAGTTTTAAGTTTAGTATTTTGCCGTAGTAATTTTTATATTTCTAGTTTTTAGGCTTTGCCATAAAATCCCTTAAGTACTTTTTCTTTAGATTAAGATTTAAGCGCTGTAGAATTTTGCGACGCCATTTATATATTTTAGTACCTTTTAAGTTATTGCCGTTTTGGATATAGAATTCCTTTTAAGCTTTAATACCTTTAGACGCAAGCTTTAATATTTAGTTTTTAGACTTTTAAGTTTCGACGTTTTACTTTCTTTTTATTATTTTTCGATCTTTTTATTTTTCGACGTTTGTTTTTCAACTCTTATTTCTCGATGCGCTTTTTCTTTCTCATTTCTACGCTATAGTTTTTAGGACATAGAATTTTCTTTATTTTCTTTAAATTTCGACGAAAAATTATTTTAAGTGGTTAAATTGATAGACATCCAAAATTTTCTGGTTCGTAGTAATAGTTGGATTTGTTAGTGGCGAGTTGTGGGCTTCCGATTTAAAGGGTCCTGGCTACCTGCTGCATCTATTGGCTATTCGAAACGTGGGCAAAATCAAAAAAGTCTATTAATTTGATAACTTATATAATTTTTATCTTTATAACTAATAGGATATTCAGTGAATGCACCGAGCAAAACGTTCACCACCTTTCATACGTTCACCACCTGTAACCCGATCAAGACATCTAGCTAATATAATCGCCGTTGATTTTTCTTTAGAATCATCATCTAGTCGAACAAGTTCTCCAACTTAAATTTCCGATAATCCATTTTTTGAACCCGATTTGACTATCGAGAACCCGGAGGATATTCAAGGACAATTTCAAGATCCTGAACCACTAATCATTCCTCCTGAACTACAAACCGTTAAATCAGAATCTTCTAGTAATTCGTATTCAACAAATTCAATTATGGAAGTAACGGAACCTCTAAGTATAGAAGATCGAATGAGAGCCACACGCACTGGCCAAGGACACGCTATTATTAAGCCAGACATTAATGCGCCAGATTATGAAATCAAAGGACAAATCTTACACATGGTAACTAATCAATACCAATATAGTGGTACGCCAAAAGAAGATCCAAACGAACATCTTCGAACCTTTAATAGGATCTGTACTCTATTCAAAATCAGAGAAGTTGAGGATGAACAGATCTATCTCATGTTATTTCCCTGGACTTTAAAGGGAGAAGCCAAAGATTGGTTAGAATCGTTACCTGAAGGGGAGATTGATACATGAGATGTTTTAGTTGAGAAATTTCTTAAAAGATTCTTTCCGGCATCCAAAGCCGTGAGACTTCAAGGAGAAATTGTTACGTTCACGCAGAAGCCAAATGAAACTCTATATGAGGCGTGGACAAGATTTGGAAAGTTGTTGAGAGGATGTCCTCAACATGGTTTAGACACTTATCAAATAGTACAAATATTCTACCAAGGATGCGACATTACTACACGAAAAGATATCGACACAGCAGCTGGTGGTTCCATTATAAAGAAAACAGTAACCGAAGTTCACAAAATTATTGATAATACAGCCTCCCACTTGCATGAGTGGCACCAAGAAAAAGATATTTTTCGTTCATCTAAAGCGGCTAGAGCCGATTCTAGCCATGACTTTGATTCCGTTTCCGCAAAAATAGATGCTTTTGAGAGACGAATGGAAAAGATGACTAAATATATTCACGCAATACAAATCAATTGTGAGCAATGCGGTGGACCACACTTAATGAAAGATTGTCACATTAAGCAAACGATGGAACAACGTGAGAATGTTTCCTACATGAACCAAAGGCCGGGAAATAATTATCAAAATAATTATCAACCGCCAAGGCCAAACTTCAATCGAAATCAAAACATTCTTTACAATCCAAATGGATCCAACAATAACTCGTACAACCAACAAGGTCCGAATAACCAACCAACTCAAAACAACACTTTCAATCAACAAAGAACTAGCTTGTATAAACCACCGCAACAAACCGAAGAGAAAAAGTTAAATTTGGAAGAAATGATGGCAAAGCTAATGGAATCTCAAACACAATTTATTACATCTCAAACCCAAACGAATGAGAGGTTTGATCAATCATTAAGAACTCAACAAGCTTCCGTATTGAATCTATAAAAACACGTAGGTACTTTTGCTAGCATAATGAGTGAGAAGGAACAAGGAAAGCTACCGAGTAATACTGAAGTAAATCCTCGGAATGAGAATGTTAATATGGTGTCAACAAATTCTGAAAAACCAACACCAGAAGATGGGAAGATTTTAGATGTGAGTAACAATGAAGAAGTTACACCACCACCACCACCCGAGTATGTAAAGCCAGTGGTGGCACCATACAGACCACCCATCCCGTTTCCAAGAAAAGGAGTTGAGTATGAGAAAGTAATAGGTAATAAAGTTTGTGATACCTCTGGAAAGAAGAAGAAGAATAAGAAAGTACAAGAAACAAAAACCGTAAAGATAAACCCGGTGAAGACAGTTCCACCAAAACCTCCACCCAGGATGGGTGATCCAGGTGAATTTATTGTTCCTTGTCTACTTAGTGATTGTGTCATGTATGATGCACTAGCAGATTTAGGTGCAAGTGTGAGTGTTATGCCTCTTTCATTATATAATAGATTAGGAGTAGGTGAGTTAAGTCCAACGGAAATGAGTGTTCGACTCTTTGATCAAACCATTAGGCACCCAGTTGGAATTGTTGACAACCTACCCGTTCAAGTAGGTAATTTAACCTTTCTCGTCGAATTTATTGTCATTGACATAGAAGAGGACCCAAGCATTCCTCTAATTTTAGGTCGACCATTCTTAGCGTCCACCGGGGCGTTATTTGATGTAAGAAAGGGTAGAATGACACTTAGTGATGGTGACAAATCGGTCACCTTTGTGATTTGAAAGTCTAAATCTCCACCAACTAAAACCGTTGAACTAAAAACGATTGGTAAGAACCATGTTGTTTTACCAACTCCAACGGTAGTGCTTAACAGTAATAAAACACCTAAGTGTGGGGAAAATGAAGTAATACCTTATGATGACCTGATAACAAAGAACCCCGTTGTTGATACGAAATTAAATGACTCCGTTATTAACAGTTCAATGAAGAAACTTATTAAACGGATTCGTGATGCTAGAACAAAGGAGAACTTTAAGTTATGTAACCGGTTAGTATCCAATCTATCGCCTAAAGAAAAGGTGAAACTAGTTGAATTTGTGGATATTACACAAGAATCCAACCAATGGATTAAAGCAAAAGTCACAGATATGCAAGTTGATTATGGTCCAAAAGAAATTGACGATGAAGTTAATCACAATTTTTACACCACATCTACTTAAGTGTGGGGAGATTCAAATGTTCTAAAAAGAAAACGTTGTCTAGAGTTAGTTGTTCTGTTCTCGTGTAGTTTCGAGAATGAAATCGGATTGGTCTTTGCCACTAGCAGACACTAAAGAACTAGTTTTCTCCCCCCATTCTGAATTTTTTGTTTTGAAGGTTTTGTATGAAATTAATACGCTTTTTAAATTTATGTTTTGTGTGAATTTAAAAACAAAAATTTGCTTTATTTCATTAAGTTTAAAAAATAATTTCTAAAATTCGTCGTAAGTTAAAGACTAGATCATAGAATCGAAATTGCTTTACCCGAGGGCGGGGCGAAAAATTTTGTTATCAATATTTTTAATTTTATTGATCTAAAGTATACCAAAAAAAAATAAAAAAAAAACCCAAAAATCTTTGCTTTTAAAACAATAGCTTTAAAAATGACAGATTTTAAATTTTGTCGAGGGACGGACTAGGTAAACATACTGAAACTACCTAAAGTAAAAGGACATATAATTTTAAAAAATTATTCATTTAAATTGTTTTAATAAATAAAGGTTTTATAAAAAAAATATAATAAATATATATTATATATATGTTTGTAGTTTATGTACAAAACAGGGTAAAACAACGCACTTTCAAAGACTGGCATTAAAGTTCAGCAAAAGCAACTAAATTTTGACGACAAGACGCAAAATATCAAATGTGATATAAAATAATATGTTTGCAAACTCGGTATTTTTAATAACTTTTCTACACTAATCACCCTCATGAATTTATAATTATAGTCTGATTTCATGCAAATGAGGGCATTGCATGATCTCAAGTGTGGGGAAGGGTTATAAATTCTCTGGGGTTTACACTTAGTTTAATTGCCAAATTTTGTGAAAATTTGAAAAAATTTCAACTAAATGAATTCAAAATCATGTTTATACATATTTATGAACGATAAAACTAGGTGTTAATGCCGAAATTATTATTACCTCGGAGAGAACATAAATGGAGAAACAGCCCAAAATGCTTGAATTCATTTAAAATGGAATATAAGAGAATAAAAAGGCAAAGAAAAGAATAAATAAAAGCCAAAATTCATTTAATATGACCAAGGAATTGAACTTCCATTAGCCAAAATTCACATTTGGAGAATTTTGCATACAACTTCTCCTTTCGCAACGTCTTCAACACACCACGCAAATGATGTTTATGTTCCTTCATACTCTTCGAATAGACAAGTATGTCATTGATAGTGCTCCAAATGAACATAAGGTTAATTTGACGAGCATTTTATAATTATGACCGATGGACTATTATGGACAAAAACCAGATAGGTATCAAATAAATCCAGGACAAAGGACAATTAACCTAGATAAATAAATTAAAATCAAAACGTCAAACATCATGATTACGGAAGTTTAAATAAGCATAATACTTTTATTTCATATTTCATCGTACCTTTATTTACTGTCATTTTAATTACTGCAATTTACTTTATCGCAATTTAAATTCTGTCATTTATATTATCGTCATTTATCTTTACGCTTTATTTAAAATCGACAAACCGGTCATTAAACGGTAAAACCCCCCTTTTATAATAATAATAATACTACTATATTACTAATATATATATATATATATATATATATATATATATATATATATATATATATATATATATATATATATATATATATATATATTTATACAAATATAATTGTTTAAAAATCCATGAATGCCGCCGGTGCATTCGTAAGACCAAAATGCCATCTTGTCCAACATAGGTTGGCACACTCGGTTCATAAGATCCATGAATGCCGCCGGTGCATTCGTAAGACCGAAAGGCATAACTACAAACTCATAATGCCCGTAACGCGTTCAAAAAGCCGTTTTCTCAATATCTTCCTCACGGACCCGCATTTGGTGATAGCTGGACCGTAGGTCAATCTTAGAGAAATACGTTGCACCTTGGAGTTGGTCAAATAAATCGTCAATCCGAGGCAATGGATAACGATTCTTTATCGTCACTTTATTTAACTTCCGATAATCGATGCACATCCGCACACTACCATCCTTCTTCTTCACGAATAAAACTGGAGCACCCCATGGAGAAGCACTCGGTCAAATAAAACCCTTTTCAAGTAATTCTTGGGTTTGATTTAACAACTCTTGCATTTCCGTTGGCGCTAAACAATAAGGAGTTTTAGCAATGGGAGTAGCCCCTGGAACCAACTCAATGCGAAATTCAACTTGTCTTTTCGCCAGAACACCCAGCAATTCATCTGGAAAAACGTCTACAAATTCACTAACCACCGGAATTTCACGAATGGGTGGTGGCTCTTCACGAGTATCAACTATATGAGCAAGAAAAGCCATACCACCACTAATAAGAAAATGACGTGCCCGTGCATAAGTACATAATGGCACAAGTCTTCTCCGTCTCTCGCCATGAATAATTAACTCTCCCCCACTTGGGGTCTTCACACGAATAGATTTCTCATTGCATGCAATATCGACTATATAACGATCGATCCAATTCATACCAACGACAATATCAAATTCACCCAAGGTCATCGGGATAAGATAAATTTTAAATGTTTCGGAACCAAACACAATATCACAATCATTACACACATCAACCCCTAGCACCGTCTTACCATCTGCTATTTCAATTTCTACCGGATGACTCAACTTAGCTAGCGGCTTATTTAGTTTAGGCACAAATCTTGGAGAAACAAACGAAAAATTAGCACCGCTATCAAATAGGATCCTTACCGGATTAGAGTTAACCATGAAAGTACCTGAGACAACTTCGTTGGGTTGCTTGGCCTCATCATTGGTCATCAAATAGTTTCGTCCCCTAGCCGTACCCGCCGTCTTCTCCAACTTCTTAACATGATCGGTGTTCAAATCAGGAAACTCCAGCCTTCGGTGCCCTTCCTTACCTCAATTATAACAAGTGAGTTTGGTTGTAGAAGATGGCTTGGTGCAATCGCGAGCCATGTGTCCTTGTCGCCCATAATTATAACATTTGGGTCCAAAACCCCCGGACGTACCCTTCTTCACACTACCAACACTCTCACTCGCACCCTTACTTTTCTTGTTCGAATGACTAGTAGCTTCAAACTTCCTTTTGCCAAACGTAAAGCCACTTTTTCTCAACACAAGCTCCTCAAAATCTTTGGCCATATTGAACAACTCATCAAAACTTTTTACCACGCTTACACTAATCTTTTCTTGATAACTATAGTTAAAGGTTCGATAGAAGTCTTCCTTCAACATTTTATCATTCCCGACATACTCCGGGCAAAGTTGGGTCTTTGACAAGAAAACGGATTTGAGAGTGTTCAAATCCATCGACCCTTGCCTCAAGGCACGCAACTCGTCCTTAAGTCTAGTAAGATCGGCCGAAGTTCGGTACTCGTCGAAAAACTCCGCCTTGAACTCTTCCCAAGTGAAATCCATACATTGTTCTTCACCATAAAGTTGGATCTTCGCGTCCCACCACAATTTAGCATCGCCCCGCATCATACTACACCCGTACCTTGTCTTCTTATCGAGAGGGCATTCACAAGTACGGAAAGCCCCCTCCATATCGGAGATCTAACAGGCACTCTTAAGAGGGTCTCGTTCACCTTCAAAGGTGGGAGGTTGAGAATCCTTGAAATTCTTGTAGAAAAAGTCCCGTCTTTCCACATTATCTTCTTGTAGAACAAGCTTAACTTGTTCCTTAACCACATTGACTAGTTGCTCGTCAATCGTATCTAGAAACAACTTCTTAACGTCTTCGAGAAACTCCGCTTTTTGACGTTTAAAGATGGCCTCAACTTTAGCCGTGAACTCAACATCCTCACTCGTACCTCCATCATTGTTCTCGGGTCTGTTTCTCGTCTTCATACTATAAAACGGAAATAGATTAAACAATGAAACGAGAGGACAAGACACAAATATATACATATACACCTCACCGCCCCATCTTGCTCAACAATCGTCATGCATCGCTCGTTTGACACGATTTGAACCCGTAACAATGGTAGCTAATCATTGTTATGCGAGCACGTCGCATTAACTTGCTAGTACAACGTCTATCTCGCTTGATGATCGCAAAACATAACACAAAACATTTAGCGCATAGTTAGTTCACCTAAACCTAGGCACTAACCAATTCCCGGCCCGACCCGTCTCCTACAAGTCCCGCATAACACACATATACAATAAAGTCTAAGTCTAGACACCTATCTCAAGTCGCCTAAATCCCTTAGACCATGCTCTGATACCACTTGTAACAACCCGAGTTCGTTATCTCAAAATTACGCCTTAAAAAAAACTTTTCTAGAATCAACACATCTGGACGGCGTCCAATTATCTGGACGGCGTCCAACAAAGAAGGCTTGGACAGCGTCCAGAAGATCTGGACGGCGTCCAACTGAACTGAAGCTTGCTGTCTCCGGGGTCCAACTTACATGAGCGGAAAACCCGCTTCCCGATACTTTTAAACGAAAACCTTTTTACAACGTGTTATAATAAGTTAAACTAAGAGATTTCCATCATCAAAACAAGTTTTACATCGCCGGGCCCACATCGGCCCGAATTACACGTTTCGTACAAAAATACAAGTTTCGACCGTTCTAGTTTAATTTCCAAACGACACTAGAGCATGGTGTTTGGGGTTAAACTACCCAAATCTTGGCCAAAGTTCCAAAAGCTAAAACCCCCGAGAGCCACTACTATTCCAAATGAATACCTTTGCCCTTGTTCACGCCGGAGCCTAAAAAGGTAAACAATGAGAGGGTAAGCTAAAGCTTAGTGAATGCAATAATTATACACATACATATATAATATACTTACTTGCATACATTTACACACACCGTAATATCGCTAGTATATAACAATTAGCATACAAACTCCGAGTATAAGCTAATAACTTCCAAATACCGCAACTAGCATAATCAATAGCATATTCACCGAAATAATATATTATGCTACACAACAACACATACACAAACTATATGGTTAACCATACTCGCGTCATGGTGCTACCGGCTCCGTGGTTCACACCATACGCAATGCTATGACCCTACCGGCTCTGTGGTTCACCTCACTACGCATTTGAGTCATACTCTTTTATAGTGCTACCGGCTCCGTGGTTCACACTTCATTTTATAGTGCTACCGGCTCCGTGGTTCACACTTTGATGCTACCAGCTCCGTGGTTCACATCTCATTTTATAGTGCTACCGGCTCCGTGGTTCACACTTTAACGACTCGTGCTATAGTGCTACCGGCTCCATGGTTCACACTACGACACACGTACCATGATGCTACCGGCTCAGTGGTTCACATCATAATACACTCACACATACTATGGTACTACTGGATCTGTGGTTCATACTATAGCACACAAATAAATACACTATATACATACATGCATAATTATTCCACTCACCTTAACGCCGTCGGTGAACATTAAACCAAGCTCGCAACCATCAACGTAACGCACCTATTACAATAAGTACTCAATCAACACACAAACTAGTTGGACTAAACATCAACCATTCACTCATGTGCATTTAATGACTTAAATGCATTAAATGCCCCATTTTCACCAACCGTCCATTTAAGGTCAAGACCATCACATATCACTAAAAGCTAGTGACTAAGGTCCACAACACTAACTAATACACAATTAGGGTATTTCATACCCATCTTTCCCAACTAGGTCAATTGTTACCCATTTGACCATTTTAAAGTCACACACCCATTTCGGGTCATCCACTAACCCAATTAACACCCATTTACTTAATAACTAGGTGTGCTAGTAATTAACTAACCAATTATGACTCATAAGTCAATTTAACATTTCCAAAACCCTAGGTTAGTCATCCTTGGGTCCTCATGACCCAATCTTACCCAAGAACACCCAAAATCACCAAATATGGGTTTTGTGTTCATCACTAACCCAAACCCTAACCCTTAAACAAATTAAAATAAGAAAATCAAGATTAGAGCATACCACCACAATCACAACGAAGCTAGTGAGTAGATGAACAACTTTAACACACGCGCTTTGGCCCGAAATCAACTTCTTCTTTCTCGATTTGAGCTTTCTCACACAAGAATCACTCTCTCTCTCTAGAATTGAAGTGGAAGGAGGAGGTAGTTGAAAGTGGAGTGAATGAGGCTCCTAGAACTGATCTTGTGGCCTTAGATTCGTCCAACAAGTGAAAAGACCAAACTACCCCCATTTAATATCTAAAAGAACACAGCTGGCCCGCCAGTTCAACTGGACGGCGTCCAGGATTCTGGATGGCGTCCAACCCTTTACAATTAGATGGCGTCCAATATTTTTGGACGGCGTCCCAAACACCTGAGAAAACAGGATCTTCGGTGTTCGCCTCCGGGTACTTAATTTCCCGCTCGAATGTGAGAAGGCCTTGAAAGCTTCTAGTGAGAGAAAGTGTGTATTGTAGTGAGAGAGAGAGAGAAGAGAGGTGTGTGGAAATGGGATGCCAAATGGCCTTTAAATAGAAAAAGCTTTGGCTGGAAATGGCTGGCAATCCGTTTGGCAAGCCGGTGTGGGTGCCCATTTTTGGGCAAGCCGGTTTGGGTACTCGGTGCTCGTGCCCGTTTCTTGACTGATCTGGAAAGCCGGCCTCAATGGCAAGCCGTATGGCAAGCCGGCCTGGAAAGCCGTTTTGGGTGCTGGTTTACCCGATTTGCATGGATCGTCTTGCTCGCTCCCGGGATCGTAACTTGGTTTCAGGGGTCGTAACTTGTCTTTCATTGTTTTAGCTCTAGAATCTTCATTTTAGCTTCGTTTTACTTGATTCTTTTTGCATCGCCTTTGTAATTACTTAATCTACAAAATTAGCTGACAAAACGATTATTTTGACTATAAAGTTTGGAACTTTATTGATTTAGGGTTTAATATCGGGTGTCAAAATGTGACTTTTTAGCTGATATCAAGGATTAACACAAATCTTTTCCCATAATCAAGAACTCGGTGGATATCATAAGATGATGATAATACTAAGTTTTTTTTATTCCTCTCTTTATAACATGAGGCGTACAAAACACAATTCAAGAAGTTAAAAAGGATGGTGTTTGGTACACGGAGTCAAATGTTATTAAATCTAAATTCTTTTATTATTTTAAGGATAAATTTTACAATAGAGATAATGGTGCTAAATATGCCGAGTTCCAAGCAGACAGAACTTTAGATAGTGATGATGTCGTTTTTTTTTTAAGTAATGTTTCAGAGGATGAACTTTTTCAAAAATCAAGAATTCTAAAGATGACTATAATACTAGATTTTTCCATTTCTCTCTTAAACGTGAGGCTTACAAAACACAATTCAAAAAGTTAAAGGGGATGGTGTTTGACACACGAAGCCAAATGTTATGAAATCGAAATTCTTTGATTAGTTAAGGAGGGATTTGACAATAAAGATAGTGGTGTAAAATATGTCGAGATCCATGAAAATAGAACTTTAGATAGTAATGATGTCGTTTTTCTTAAAAGTAATGTTTCAGAGTAAAAAATAAATAGAGCTGTTTGGGATTATGGTGGTAACAAGGCACCAAGTCCCGACGGCTTTACTTTCATGTTTGTGAAACATTTTTTAGATATGTTAAAACTTGATGTTTTTAAAGTGGTTCAAGACTTTTTTTCTTTCATCTTTGTTTTCAAAAGGAGTGACTTCGTCCTTA
The DNA here is from genome assembly GCF_046630445.1 of Rutidosis leptorrhynchoides. Lineage (NCBI taxonomy): Eukaryota > Viridiplantae > Streptophyta > Magnoliopsida > Asterales > Asteraceae > Rutidosis > Rutidosis leptorrhynchoides. Next base: position 372,747,532 of record NC_092338.1, read on the forward strand.
TCACATTTATTCTGAAGTCCAATAATACGTTACTTATATCTCATGAAAGATAGAATTTGGAATATTTTAATTCAAATATAAATAAAGGAGTGGTTATTCGGATTTTAGAGACATTAGAGATTAACTTGATTGTTTATGATCATAACTTATATTGATAATTAATAAAATAACAATTATAGACCGATTGTTACTCCTATTAAGAATAGTAAAACTAATTGTCACATAAGAATCAAATATTAAGATTTAATCGTGGTCTAATTGTGATGAGTTGAACCTATTAACTAAATGGGCATACAAAGTTAATATTCTAGTTTCATAGAATTCATATAATTGCATAATAAATATCATCTATGTTTTGTGATGAGAACTCAGACAATATTCAATCAGACTGACAAATAGATGCTAATAAACCTAATCAGATCAAATTTAGTAATGTGCTAATATTTAACCTAATCGAATCTTTATGCAATCGACATTACAAAATCACAAAAATTAGGGTTTTTTTTATTAAACCTAATAAATTAATTACTACCATATAAGCATATATTATTACTTCGTTAATTACTTTTAATAATCTGGACTTGAATTTTATGAAAACGTTAATTTATTCACACATTTGATACGGCTAATCTAAGTGAATACTCAAGTAAAAAAATTATTTAGAATTAATGATGTGTTAACCTTAAACTTTCTATTCACCTTTTACATTAAGCATTCCATAAAAATCATCGATTACAGTAGTAATAAACAAACTATTACAAATTACAGAAACCTATTTACATAGATCTGAAAAACCAGAAACTGTGAATTTCGAGCACATATAGCCGCTGACTCTATGGAGCACATGCGACGGTTGTAACTCCATAGCTGGTGGCTTTATATAATTAATCTCAATATTGTATTTTTCGTCCAAACAACCACTATGAACGTTCAGTTCAAAGTTGGAGATGAAATTAAATACATGCAACTAAAGACTAACGATATACACAATTAAAAAGAAGCTATAACACCCCGCAAAATTCCATCTGACGGCGTGTTAATCATAGGTCCCACAGTAACGGTTACACCCTCTATATGAGACGTTTCAAAAAGGCATTCGCATTCAATTTTTTTAAAACGGTTGACTATAAAACACTAGTCAACAAATGTAAAGAAATACCATTGTGATCGTAACCACAAGCCAACAGTATTTAAAAATTATAAATGTGAATTGTATATGTAACATATATCTTATTAAAAGAAAACATGATGACTTCATAGCAAGACCGTGCACCATGTAGCAATCAGCGGAAGCATACCACTAAGAACCTGAGAACAAACACGTAAAAATAGGTCAATAACAATGTTGGTGAATCTACAGGTTCAAGTAATCGTAAACAATATCTGAAAAACAGTAACTCAGAAAAATATAGTTTGTTTTGAACAACGAGATTTGCTGGCATATATATTTTTCAATGAGCACCTGAATACTAACTAAACAGCTTTCTTTTTACCCTATTGCTGGTGTACCTTGTTCGAGTGCAACTAGTAACGAAGAACATGCACCCATGTATGCAGGGTGAGGCTTGTCTAACCTTACAGATTCGTCCATCTAATTCGCGCTTACCACAAAGATAATTAAAGTATTCAAGCTAAGGGATTTTTGGACACAACTCATCAGTATACTAAGAACTCGTCAAAAGTAAAAACATTTGTAAATAGCGTGTATTCTCATCCCAAAATAAGTAAGTAAAAATGGGACTATAGACTCACTTTGCGTGCACATTAAATGACAGTCAAAAGTAGAAAGTAAACTGGTAGATTACAATCGTATTACGTAACCTAATCATTAGATTATTCAAGTAAGTTTATGAAATCACACTATGTTATTCCATAGTGTACATGTGGTTATATAGCTCGGTATGTCTTGATAAGGTTGTAAATGAGAGTTAACTTTCCTTTTTATATTTTTTAATTAAGGCCTAAACACCACATAACACATCACTAGTCCACCATATTAGTCTAATAAGGGAAGTGGGGGAGGGGGTCGACTGAATGAGACCAAGGGAGTGCTCCATGGCTCGTGTTTTCTAATTACATGTACTCGTAGCCGTCTCTAGTATCGTTTAATTGTACAGAAGTCCCGAAACGCTAACCCGAGTGTTTAAACACAACCAAGTACTCCAATTTATTAAAACAATTAATAAATTAAAATTAGTTTTTCTAAGTTAATAATTAAAGAAAATAATTAATTATTTTTACCTCACGTGATTCGTCATTCCGAAAAACATTCTTGCAGTTATTCAAACCGTAACGTTTCCTACGTATTTCACTATTCAACATAAGAGTATGCATTTAATTAAATTAAACACATAAGTTTTCAAGTAAACACTGATAAATATATTAACAGACAGTTAAATAGTTAACTGATGTAACGAAAAAAGTAGGGTTGTTACAGACGCAATTAAACGTAAACAAGAATCGTACCTTAAAATCAATAGATAAAAACAAAACATGAATTAATCTTCAATCCAAAAGAAAATTAAACTTGAAACTAAACCCTAACAATGAGAAAATTCTTAAATAATTCATAACTAAAACTGAATTGAAAAGTGTACATTGATAACTGAAAATTCGACATCTATTTATAGTTGAGGTAACCGGCTCCATAGCCGGCCGCTATAATAGGGACAGCCGACAGTTGTCGACAATAATCCTAACCCGAACTCATTTTATTTATCACCTAGTAGCTTGAAGGTCACGTAATTCCAAATTTAGCTCAACATCCATCGGCTTTAATGGTCATAGCCGTCGGCTTTCACTTTTTTGTATCCGATTAAGATTCTCTTTCCTTATTTAAGATGACTTTGGCTTCAAGCATACAGAAATCATCACCACAACCGCCGGCTTAAATATATAGCAAACGGCTCTCTCTTGACCTTCAAGTTTTTTCGTTTCTGTAACATTCTACCAATTTCACACTATATAGCCGGCGGCTTTACATCTCAATAGCCAACATCTTTGACTCTTTTTCTGCATTCTTCTCTTTTTATCTTTTTTTAACCCATTTACTAAATCAAAACATCAAAATACCTTTTTACATGAATTAATAACAATCATATATGAAAACACTTAAAATTAATGCTAAAATACCATGATAACGCCATAAAATAATTATAAAAATATGTATAATTTAGGCGTTATCAAATACTACGGTCAACTGTGGTTCTGTTAGCTATCGCATGTGTGTGATTTACTTGTTGTGCACCCAAGGTGAGTTGTAGTCCCTTTTTTATAAACTTTTAATCTTTTTGGATGAGAATACATGAATTTTAATTTTTACGCAATAGACACAATACTTGCTTATTCTACTTTGAGTTTGATACAAAAATCCCTTAGCTTGGTAACGGTTAGCAACTAGTTTTTGAACTGGTTGGTGCGAATCCTATATATATATATATATATATATCTCTATAGAGTTTGTCAACTCCGTCTGGGTTGGTCGCGCCAACATTTAACGGATGTATAGTACTTCGAGTGGTACGCATGTATCGATGTATTTTATTACAGCTAGTATCTTATTATTTACGTTATGCTTGTTTTTTTTTTTTTTTTGAAAAGCCAAAACGTTATGCTTGGTTACCGGGTGCTCAATGTTGTTGAACTTTTTATACTATTTTTGAAGATGAAATCTTGTAGTCTACTTTATTTATTGTTCACAATATTAAACCTATAGCTCACTAACATTCGTGTTGACATTTTTAAGCATGTTATATTCTCTTGTTCGTAGTTGCTTCTGCATAGAAGTCTAGGGTGTCTGCATCTGGAGTTTTATTTGGCATTTTATTTAAACAGTTATTTGCATTCAATTTTTAATACATTTTATTTTGATAATTGATTATTGGTTTTACGTTTGGGTCAATACACTTTTGAAGAAGTTTATGTTATTGGAAACTTACTATTTTTGGAAAACTTTCTGTTTTTAGAAACCTGCCATTTTTGGAAACCTTTTGAAATAATGTATTTAAACTTTTAATAAAACATCTCATATAGAGGGTGTAACCATGTCTTGAGATGGTTTTTAATGAGTTGCGTCAATAGCGATTTTGACGGGTCGTCACAATTTCCTTTCCTTCGGGTTCAGTACGTTTTTGATGTCCAGGTCCAAATGTATTGTAGCTTCGAGTGCGGCTTTCATATGTTCGGCCCGAGTGATTGTGTCCATTTGTACAAGCTTTATTTTTACAACTTCGGTCTTTTACGTGTTAACTTCTTGAACTAACTCCTCAAATCTTGAATAGTTTGTTCAACGGGAGCTTGTCGTTGAATCGGAAGATGCAGAACTCTTAGCCGCTTTCTTTGCACGATTCCTTTCAATGAGGCTTGGAATAAGATCACACCTAAAAGCGCATCAGCTCGATTGTCCGTGATATCAATCGTACGATCCGCATCTTCGTCATCATCATCGTGCAAACTTCTACCAATAATAGCTCCACCAACCGGAGTAGGCGTAAGCCACTTCAGTTTCTCTTTCAAAAATTCCCGAGCTTCTTTAAACACCACGTTTTATGCTCATTCATACAATGTGATTTGACTGCACCATCGTAAAAGTCTCGTGAACACGTTTTGAGTTTGTTAAAAAGGTCGTTCTGGGGTTAACCCGAGTTCTTGTTGAATTTGTTGTTGTTGATGAAGTTGTTGTAGTTGATGGATCTGATGTTGAATTTCTTGTTGTCTCATATTGAACGTGCTTTGCGTATAGCCGGCAAAACCAAATGAAGGTCGTGATTTGTTTGAAGATGACGAGCTAGGAGTTATCATTTCGCCAGTTCAAATGTTATTATACAAAGACCATTCGTTCGGGTTTGGGTTTGCCATTGTTGAGTGTTGTTTAGAAAATATTGAAAAATAAAAAGTGGAATATAATATGGATGAGATTGTATAAAAAAATGTGTTGAGTGAAGTGTATTTTATAGGTGAAATTGTGTATATTTATTATTGAATTTATTTAAAGTTAGTATCCGTTGAAATTTGAAAGTGTTTGATTTTTTGTCTTTTGACTCAAACAGACGATTTGCTCACCAATGATACTAAGTCACGTCGCCTAAAAACACCAACACGCGCAAAATTGAACCCGTGCCTGGAGCCAGCACGTCAACCCCCAACACCCACCAGTACGCCGCGCTAAAGACATGCTGCCAACGTGCTGGATTCAAAATTTTGACGAGCACGCACGTTAAAGATGGTCTTATTTAGTACACAAAATATGAAAAGAGACAACTTTGATAATATCAGTTATATTCCTTTTTTTTTTTTTTTTTTAATAAAGGCTATAAATTATAGTATTCCTAGTTAGAATAGATTGCTTAATTTTTCTTTGTAATTTTTCTAACTTCTTATTAGTTTTAAAACCAACATACAACAACTGGAATATCTTCTTCTAAAGATTATTGTTTGCGTAAGATGAGACATACATATATATAGAGGTCACGGGTTAACGAACTTCTTTAACAATATTTAGATGAAGAAATGATGATTGTAAATTTTTGCAGATGAAAGGATTCTGAAGGCAAAAAAAAAAAAAAAAAAAAAAAAAAAAAAAAAAAAACTTGATGAACACTGTTATTAATATAGGTTATAATAGAGGGATCAACGGAGCCAAAAAAAGTCATTCAAATGTTTTTCTTTTCCACCTTGTAGGTGAGTTCGTTTGTTTAGTACAATTGTAGGCTAGAGTTCGTTTCTTGGATTATTTTTGTTACAGTTCAATTTTTTTTTTATATAATTATAATGTTTTACCGAAAAAAAACAGACAATAGCATTATTTGTTGTACTTTTTAAGATAATGATAATGATTATGATAAATGATAATTTATTTTCCAAAAAATCGTGTAGTCGTGTAAAAAGCTTGAACATTCAGGGAGGGATAGATTATTATTTCTTTGAATGTTGATTGGGTGGGTAGGATAAGAGAATAACACTACACTACCAGTTGGTACTTTTGTAAGCTTCTGTAAAGGTTGTTTGGCACATGTAATTGATTTATCTTGTCATGTGCCGACCAAATATCTTAGGGGATACCTTTCCTTAAGGTTAGTACACTCAACACCTTATATGTTTGATAGGGTTTGAGGTCTCAAATTCAAGTTCTGAGTCTTCTTCTTCATTAAAACATTTCAGTACCCAAATTATAAAGTGACTCCGGAGAGGTTTTATCAACCCGTATTTCAGGATTTCGTCGCTCCTCGGGATGATTTAAGGATCGGGTTCATGTAATGTGGTTCAGATTTCCTTCCAAAAGCTCGTATGTGCGTGAAAAATAATCGGGTGAGTGGGTTGAGTGGCTATGTTGAATGGAAGGAATATTTGAGTTCTTCTGTGTTATTGAGTGATACCGAAATTATCTTTTACGTTAAATGTTTATCATCAGTTGCGGAACATGAAATTTCTTATTGGAAGGACAAAAATGAACGTCCAAACCTTTTTTATCTGGGCAAAAGTTATCGTCCAATAATTTTAACTTCAAAGTTAAAAATATTATTTTATATTATTAATTATTTTGTTTAGTAATAACAAAGATAGTATTATATATTGTATCTAATCTAATTTAATCAAAGTGCGCTTGCATTCACCCCCTCCGTTCTAAAAAAACCGCCTACTTTACTATTTTAGTTTTTTCAAAAAATATTGTTTCTTACTTTAAATAACAATAAAAGACCACTTAATTTTCTATTAAACCCTTTAAATCATTGGAAATGTAACATTTAATATAAAAATAAATTTACCAATTACTCGTTATATTAAATTTGATTACTTAAAATAACCCATTCAATCAAAGATATAATACAACTCACAAAAATATATTAAAGTCAATCCAAACAATCATTCTAAAACGGATAAAAATATAAATAAATCCAAATTTTTAATTTAAGATAGGAGTAATAAACTATAGAAAATAGGAAATATTACTCTATATGAAAAGCTATAGGGATTATGGAATAATATGTTAAAGTAACAAACTTGAAGATTTTAACTTAACTTTTCTATAATATCAAGGGGTATATAATGAAACATTTTGAAATTTGTTAGACCATTGTTAACGCGGCGTAATGGCCCCGATTTCATCATCATCGCGTCACAGTGCATCGTGATGGTGGCATTTTTTGCAGGCACGATGGCTCCATCACAGAGAAGATGAGAGTGCGACCAATGACGTTGTCAATGATGATTGGATCCAACAAGTATCCGTTGCCATCCCACTTCTCAAACGGGTATTACAAATAATATAAAATAATTAATATATCTCTATATAGATACTATACCCCATCAACACATTATATTACCAAGCACTAACACATTTCTCTCAATTTCTCTCAACATTTTATAACTATGTCAAATCTCAATCCTAATAAGGGTAGTTCCTCTAATTTCTACAATTTCGAGCCACCAAATTTGCTCGGTTCGAGCTCAAACTCCCCGCAAAATATTCCGGTTAATCGACCTTTTGGGAATGTCTCAGAACAAAATCTTATTCACGACTTCAATAACGCTCAAAAAGTGGTAAATGGCGCCATATGATAAGGCGTGCAAAAATTTCACGCCCTTATATAATGAAGAAGAATGTTACCCAAGACGTAGCGATCGAAACGAAAAACATATGTAACATACCGGTGCAAAAATATCAAGAACTGTATGCGAAATGGGGTTACAAAAGGTTTGAGAAATCTTGAAGAAGAGGTCGAAGTTGTATACACCACCTCTAGTTAGTGGAAGCGGTGTGCAAAGAAGAAGAGCTTCACAAGTTGTAATCGAAGATGAAGACGGCGATGTGGTTTCCGAACACCAAACAGTCAATCTCGGTGAAGATCGGTTAAACAACCTCCAGGAGCTATTTGGTGATGATGTGATTCGACGTCCAATGAGATGAGAACGATCGAAGAAGGCTGCTAGAAATTCCGCTTCGTCTGATTCGGAGAATTCATCATCACGGGGTATGAACTCTTCAAGATTCGAAGAGTTGGTTTCAAAATGGGATATGCAAAACGAGGCGGAATTTGGAGAAAAGAAGCAAGGGTATCGATGTCATAGTTGAGGAAGAACGAACACGATCGGTAATGGAAGTCATAAAATTATTTTAAACTTAACGTTAACGTAATAGAGGAAGCGAAAGAAACGAAAAAAGCTTTGAAGTTCAAGAAAAAGATGGTCGATTGATACAAAGATTATTTCGACGATTCTTGCAACGGGGAGTAATTGTAGTATATTTTTTTGTACGTTATAAATTTTAGGAGTTTAATAAAGTAGTAAGTGTATCAGGACTTTTTAATTATTGAAATTTTTTCATTTTATAGGACTTTTATTAAATTGTAAAGTTTCATTTTTATTAATTTAAGTGTGTTTTTATTAATTTAAATTATTATATATATGTCTTACTTTTATATAAAAAAATGAAGCAAAAAAAAAAAAAAAAAAAACTCAAACAAAAAAGAAAAAGAAAATAAAAATGTGGGACCTATTTTCTTATCATACAACTATCACACCATACCATTACAAATTTTATTACGCAATCACACCATCACACTTGTCACATCAGCACTATACTCCACAAAAATACTTTATCACACCCCATCACTCCATCATCATAAAAAATGGTTTTATCTTCTTCGTGCATCATTCCTTCGCAATTGAAATTTTTCTCTCAAACATAAACCTTAATTCTTTAATTTATCCCCGGTAACTTTCTTAAAATGAAATTAGCTATACTACCTTGTTTTATATATCCAAAAGTATATTACTTACTCAAAAATTTAGGGAGGTCATGGCCCTCATAGGTCTCTACAACGATCCACCATTGTTTATCATTTATGCTTTATGTTTTTGGTTTATGGTTACGTTTACATTTATGTTTACATTTTAAGTTACATTTATAGTTTACGTTTACGTTTAATATTTACATCATACACTTATGTTATACGTTTACAGTGTACGTTTTCGGTTTATAGTTTACGTTTACGGTTCACACTTTATGTTTATGTATACATTTTATGTTTACGTTTTTAGTTTTACTTTACATATACATTTTAGGATTTACGTTCACGTTTTATGTTTTAGATTTTACATTTACATTTACTTTTTATGTTTACTTTTTTGCGTTTTACGTTGTACATTTTACATTTTACATTTCACATTTATGCTTTACATTTACGTTTACATCTACGTTTTAAGTTTACATTTACATTTACATTTACATTTAAGATTTTACTTTTACGTTTTTACGTTTACGTTTTACAATTTATGTATATATTTTTTTTTTTCGTTTTACGTTTACGTTTTACATTATGTTTAGGCTTACGTTCTACGTTACGTTATACGTTTACATTTTACGTTTACGTTCCATTTTACGTTTTATATTTACGTTTTATGTTTTACATTTATGTCGTTGTACGTTTTATGTTTTACATATACGCTATACATTTTACACTGTACGTTTTATGTTTACATTTACTTTTTACATTTAAATTTTTGAGTGATCACAAATTCTAAAATTAAAATCAACGAACCAATAGAATTTCGAATCATAGGGTTTCCAATTTTTGAGTTTTCAAATCTGATTGAATTTTAAATCATTGAGATTTCAAATCTCATGATTTTTAATCTCGGAATCAAACTTCATCCAACAGTTCTTATTTTCTTATAATAAATCATTAATTTGAACACATAAAAGAATGTAAACCTATCTAATTATAACGCGTACCGAAGAAAAAGAAGAGATGTTTTTTGCGTTAAAGGAACCTGTACGATTAATCAATCTTCATTAGTAGTAGTAGTAGTTTTTATCTATAGTTTCTATTATATTGCTAAAATGATGATTTCATTATTAGAGTAATTCCTTTGTTAAGAAAAAATCAAAAAGAAAAAAATCTAAACATGATGGGTGATTTCATTAATATAAATAATTTTAAATTAAAATTAAATTTTATTAAATAATTATTATTATTAAATCTTATTAATAATTATTTTATTATTAAAATTAAATAATTTTAAATTATTTTTATAAATTAATTTGAATTGAGTACGAGAAGTTATAAAAGTTAGGCAGAAGGAACTAATTCTACATTTATATTTTAATTTTACACTTTTAAAATAAAATTACAACCAAAATTATCTCTTATGATTGGATGTGGATTGTTAAATATGCATTTTAGGTGTTTGATAAATGTTCAGCTGACGAGTTTCTTAGTCGGATTATGTGGTTCCACGAGTCATTAAACTAAATAACTTTAGCATTTACGTTCACTTAATACCTATCATTAAACTGTTTCGTTTAATCAAACCCGTGGTTCCACGGGTCATTTCACTAGTACAAAAAATATTACTCGTAGTACTGTAGTAGTAGTTGTTGTTTTTATACAAAAATGTTCAACTAATTCTAATTTCCAATTATCATACTCCGTACATATTACTCCGTACATATTACATTGCTTTGTTACATTACATAAAAAATCATTACGAGTCACCTCTCATTGTTATACTCCGTAATTAACATGTTCAAACGTCTTGTATGTGTTTGGTAGAAACTTTGTCACCTCTGTATTTGTTTTTCAGTTTCTTGGCATCTTTCATAAAGTGAGACCGGCTTTTAGAATAGGGTTAAAGTCATAAATAGGCCATATACTTTCAGTTTTGTCCCAATGAAGGCTATATACCCCAAAAAATACCAATATAGATTATATACTCTTAAAAGTTGTATCGATGTACACAAATTTAACAAGTTACCTGCTGAATCGGTAAACTTAATTATTTAACATTTTTCTTTTGCATTTTATATGGCTACAAATAGGTCATATACTTTCAGTTTTGTTCCGATGTAGGCTATATACTTTCAGTTTTGTTCCAACGTAGGCTATATACTTTCCGTTTTGTTCCGATGTATCACTAACGTCATTCTCCACGTAGGATGCCACGCCATCGTTTAGTTGTTTATCCGGTTAATAAGTTTTGTTCGTTCATATTACTACACTTTATGAAAGTATATAGCCTACATTGGTATTTTTCGAGGTATATAGCCTACATTGGGACAAAAATGAAAGTATATGACATATTTATGGCTTTAACCCTTTAGAATATAACGATTTTCTTTCATAATATACTTTTAGTGTTTATATATATATATATGGGCAAGATCAATGGGGAAGTAACCAATCGGGGGGAAGGGGGGAAGCAAAAAAAAAATTCATTTTTTTTGGAAATTTTTTTTCCGGCATCAAGATCACACGAAAATATGAACATTTAGAAAAGACACTTCGTGATGAATATTATTATTAAGGCGGGAAAACGATCGACAAAAATAACATTCAAGATAATATTGTTCGTGAAGAATGTGAATGTTTTTTTTTCCATGTTTTGTGAAGTAAAATTTAGCCCGATTTAGAGTTTAGGGTTTGGTGTTTTGGGTTTATTCCATAAACCCAAAACACCAAACCCTAAACCCTAAACTCTAAACCGTTCGTGTTAAAAACTCAATCTAAATCCTAAATCTAAACCCTAAATTTCTAAACCCTAATATCTAAACCCTATAAACCCTAATATCTAAAACCTCAACATATGCTCGAAAAACACGATAATTGTTATATATTATTTCTTCGAGCGTTTTCTCGCCAAAATAAAAACATTTATCACAAAGTGTCTTTATTAAATGTTCATATTTTTATCCAATCTATAATGTTCGTGAACAAAGTATTTTCAAAAAACGAAAAAAAAAAATTGCTTCCCCCGGCTTCCCCCAATTGGTTACTTCCTCTTGATTCTACCAATATATATATATATATATATATATATATATATATATATATATATATATATATATATATATATATATATATATATATATATATATTAAAGTCAAGTCCCTAAAGTGTAGATAGTGGAGATTGAATCTTGATCTGCTTTAATAATTTTCAAACACCTAACCACTAGGTCACTCAAGGGGTTTACTTTTAGTGAAAAAATTCGTATAAATTTTCACGAATAAATACATATCCATGAGGGGTCACCTCATGATATGAATGTAACGATTTTCTTTCATAATATACTTTTAGTGTTTACATATTATATTATAACATCATACTAAATTCTACTTATCAATAAATATATTAAGGTTCATTGGCATAATGGTATCATGAGGTGACCCCTCATGGATATGTATTTATTCGTGAAAAAATTTGTATACAATTTTGAGTTTGCATTAAAAAATTCATCTTGAACATAAATAACATATTACAATGAAGTTTGTTTCCTTAACTTTTTAAGTTCGCAGAGGAAACCTTCCTAGCGACAACCACATTGATTCTCACTAGCGAGTAAAATCCGTGGGTGAGGAGTCCGCGAGCAACGAGACCTGTAACCAGGTGAATTGTGCACATTGACGGCCCTCTAATCAATTCCTCAGTTAATTCAATCTTGAGCGTTACCAAAAATGAACATGGGTCTCCCGCTTCATTGAGAACTCGGTGACCACTTGAGCTATACCAAGTGGTTAAAAGTTCCCTAGTATTTACTTAACTTTTAAATGCATTATGCATATTTATAAGATGTTAGGAATTCGGAAGGCCCTAACAAGACAATGTGACGACCCGGAAATTTTCGACCAAATTTAAACTTTATCTTTATAAGATTCGGACACGATAAGCAAAGACTATTGAACCAAGTTTCAAATTGTTTGAACTATTTTTCATGTATACTGTTAACCTTTGACTATTCCCGATGATTCACGAACAATTGTGTGTAAATAAATAGGTAAAAATATATATATAAATATAAAAATCAGTGTATATATAATATCTTGAATTAATAAAACATACTTTAATCAATTTGAATTAAAAATATAAAATAACAAACAAAATAATTAAGTTAATATTAAAATAAAAATATATAAATAAAAATATGATAAAATTATAAATATTACATAATTAACAAATTGTAATATTAATATATTAAATGTAATTATAAGTTTAATTATAATTATTATATTACATTCAGTATTATTAATATCATTAAAAATATAATACTGAAGTTTAATACATTTGATTTGTTATTATTTTATCATTGTTAATATCATTATTATTATAAATAATAGTAATGATATAATTTTAGTTATTAGGATTAATATTAGTAATTATTATTATCTTTATTTTTTTTTATAGAATTATAGTTATTAATATTTATATTTATTTATTATTAATATTAGACTGTGTTATATCATCAAATTTGTTTTACATCACTTTCATAAATCTCTTACTGTCCATCTCTCGTGACTATAAGATAATGCATTAAACCCAAATTCAGTTACAAATCGATTTCACTTTTATATTTATATTATTTTTTTTACTTTTTCTCTGATTGATTTCTATACTACCTGTAGCTTCTGTCAACCAAAGTCTTGCTAAACAAAAACTCATTTGTTGTTTGCTATTGTTTTATGCTTTCATCCGAATATAACCCCACGACCCACCATCTAATCTGTTTCCATTAACTTTATTATATATCCATCTATCCTCTATATTACATACACATACATTTACATATGCAGAGTTAATAAAACAACCACCACCCTCTACATTAGAACCACCCATCCCTACACAATTTCTTGCAGCAAACCACTTGCTACTACTCACTTATAAGATCACCATTTGCATCACCTTGCTGGTAGTTGATTAAACTTTCTGTTTTCTGCAATATCTGGAGTTGAGTGACTGCTGCTGCTGTCATTCTCCTTCTGTCCAAAAGACCACCCACAACCACCATCACAACCATCAAGAAACCCTGTTATCAAGCTACTGCTATGCTATACTTTTGCTACATACTTATGTAGCCTAAACAACTCTACAAATCATAAAAATTGATGCTACTTACTCGTGAATTGAAGAAACTACTGCTACTACTATACGTCCTCTGTTTACAGCTTCACACAATCATCACTTCACCTTTCAAATCACCACCTGCAACATTTAAACAAAGACAAATCAATCACCATGTTTTTAATTCTATTACTAGAACATTATCACAACCCCAATTACACCCTTGGCCACCACCAACCGGACCATCACCATCTATCATTATAAAATCATAGAAATCACTTTCCAAACCTGAAGATGCTTTTGTTCGAGTACTGCCATACCCTACTACTGCTATCTGATTCCATCACTTTCTGTTTTCTCGTTCGAAAGAACACCATCAGACAACCGTCCAACCCTTTCCTCTCTCTCTTACTTGCGTTTTCGGTGACAATCAAACAATTCTCATCTTTACAGCTACTACAACTCCAATCTCACAACTATCATCATCCTTGTTCCTGTTTGGAATCGAAAACAAATACATATATATACATACACTTGTATATATAAATCTCTTATGTAAAAATCGAGTAATTAAACTGCTTTCATCATCATTTATTATTTCAATCACAATCAAAACCTAAAACACGACTTTAGGTCATTCAATAAATATCACCGATAACTCTTTTTATTATTCAAAGATTACAAATACGAAGAAAGGAATTGGAAAACCTGGGTCGGAGTTGAACCTTCCGGTGTTCAAATCGAAAATGGAATCAATAAAGTTGTTCAGATCTGAAAATCGATTGAGATTAACGGAGATCTTCATATGTTAACTGGAGCTTGCGATTGATGATTCCGGTGTGAAAAGAATCTGGCGATAACAGAGATTATGGTGATGACGACTATATAGATAATGATGAGGAGATGATGATGAAGAAGATGATCGAAGAAAACGGTTCTGTATTGTCTGCATCTTGATCGAACACAACAACAATAGGATACTGTTATTGTTTGTGTTATTTAGTTTTATTTATGGAACCCTGTTGAGTTAAACAGACCTTGGGCCATTTAATTTGAAGTGGACTTTAATTTGGTTGTTGGGCCACATCCCATTTTTTTGTGTTTGTTGGGCCGAACAGTTAATAAATGGCTTATATAGTTTAGCCGGGAATTATACACAAAAGTAGAAACAGCGGAGTGGGTAGTGGTGTATTCGGGCGAACGAGAGGTCTCGGGTTCGAGCCCTGGGGCATTTCTTTTTAAAAGAGTTTATCTTCAAAGGTTGTACTCTATTTATTATTATTATTATTATTATTATTATTATTATTATTATTATTATTATTATTATTATTATTATTATTATTATTATTATTAAGATTATGTTTATAAATATTAAGATTTAATGAGGTTAGGATTATAAAAATAAAATATAAAGACAAATATTCTTAAAAGAAGGATTAAAATTAGAATTAGATTATAATTTAAATGAACTATAAAGTATCATTAAAATTATCATTTTGATTACTATTGGGATTATTATTATTATCATTACTATTATTAGTATTATTTTTAGAGACATTATTATTATTATCACTATTTTAGTATTACAAATATTATTTTAATAAACAAATGATATATATATATATATATATATATATATATATATATTACATCTATATTAATATTAGATACTATTTTGTTTAATAAAAAGTTATTATAATTTAGTTACAAATAATATATAAATATATTTTAAATTAAAGCATAAATATATAATGAGTACTAATATATTATTTATTATTTTCAAGCATTAATATATAATATTTATAATAAATAACCTATATCATAACTTAATTAAAATACTTTATAAAGAATCTGTTATATAACTACTAAGCATTTAAAATATACAAAATAGATATAATTAATTAATTTATTAAATATAACATACAAATTCTTAATATAAGAGGTATACTAATAATATTAATATATAAACTCGTTAATTGTTATTATGTGTTTTAATATATATATAAAACTGATATAGGTTCGTGAATCCCAGGCCAACCCTGCATTGTTCAATATAGTCATATGTATTTTTACTACAAAATACAGTATGGTGAGTTCATTTTCTCCCTTTTTACTCTTTACATTTTTGGGCTGAGAATACATGCAATATTTTATTAAATGCTTTACAATAATTATATGCGTGAGTTCATTTGATTCCCTTTTACTCTTTACATTTTTGGGACTGAGAATACATGCGCTGTTTTTACAACTGCTTTATTAAATGCTTTTGAAATATATTTTGAAATGCGAATACATGAAATGCTTTTATAAATGTTTGACGAGATAGACACAAGCAAAACATTCCTCGAATGAATTATTATGCAGACAGAAGTTCTGCGGATTATTATTGAATTATGTGGACATAATAATTGTCATCATTGAATTATGTGGACATGATAATTGCCACCATTGAATTATGTGGACATGATAATTACCACCATTGAATTATGTGGACATGATAATTGCCACCAGTTGATGTGAATGTTATATATCAAGAGAATGATTTTATACACAGGTTATGTGTATGTTATTTTTGTGCACAAGATATGTGTACGGTTACTATGATTTATGAAAATGATTTCGTACACGAGAAAGGTGTACTGTATTTAAAAGATATCGCATGTACATTACAGGTGGGTATAGGATTCGGGCCCATTTGTACCATGCAGCATTTAAATTTTGTGGTCTATCAAAATGATGAATTTTATTGTTTTAAGATAAACCTATGAACTCACCAACCTTTTGGTTGACACTTGAAAGCATGTTTATTCTCAGGTATGAAAGAAATCTTCCGTTGTGCATTTGCTCATATTACATGGAGTCGTTCATGGCATATAGAGGTCAGAACCTCGCAATGGGACCAACTGTTGAAGACTTCGTCCAGATGGATTAGGACGGGGCATTTCAATTGGTATCAGAGCGGTAGTCTTAGCGAACCAGGTCTTGCATTAGTGTGTCTAACTGATAGTTGTTTAGATGCATTAGTAAGTCTGTACTTTGACCGTGTCTGCATGTTAAAAGTTTTGCTTATCATTTCTAGTTGGAAATCATCTGCTTATCATCCTTAGGAAATTATCTGCTTATCATTCTTAGTCTAGACATGTCTTACTGCCTCTATTGCATAGACAGTGTATAGATAAATTCATATCTTAGCGTATATGTTATTGTTACCTTTGCCTGACAGCTTCCGTAGATTTCTCCGTAACTTATGGGATTCTAATATTATATTTGCATATGTAAATTATGTATTGCAGGGTACTAATCTACATCCTATAATCTATTTCTTATCAAAAAGTCCTTCATCTGATCGTACGAGATGAATTCCTCAACCAGTTCGAATTCCTCGGATTCCGACAGCTATTCCGATATGGAGTTTCACCTATCATGTCACCAGAATGAATCAACCAATCGGTCATCCCCAATTCATCTGATGAATTTGTAGTCGACTTAATCAATGGAGACGCGAAGAAGACGATCCCTTCCACCAACCGAATTTACCTCTTGGCGATGAACCTGAAGCACTTATCAGCGAACTAGTCCGAAACACCATTTTCATCCTCATTCCCTGGATATCTCGCCAAGATTATATTCTATCTAAAATTCTAAACCTTATTCATTCGCTCGTTCCAACCGACAATCACCCCGGAATAATAGAGGAAGTCAACAAACTTCGCGCTCGAAAAATAAATTTGGAGAATATGGTGCAAAAAAATTTACCAGCTTCAGCAACATCACCGGCACCAACAGTACCATCAGTAACAGCACCAGTACCATCAACAATCCACGCCTCAACATCACAATCTGTACCTCGAGTATAATCATCGTTCTACGAATCGTTCTACGAATCGTTCTACATCATTTATCTTCGTATGACATGACGATTATGTAATCTCTAATGTTCTAGAGATTATATATTTTTGTTCTAACAGTAAATCAAATGAGTTTAATATCATATTAACTCATTAAATCCATGACTACATCTAAAGAAAATATATATGTATATATATTTTCATAAAGATTGTAATTAAAAATTCTTTCGTACAAACTGTTAATGGTGGAAATATTTTAACGGGTAGGTAATTGATGTGTAATTTCGTACTCTAAATTATTAGCTAAATACCTATCGATTATCACACAATACAGGCAACTATAACCAGTTCGTGTAGTAATTAAACAAGTATTTGACCAATTCGTTCCACAGAGAGCAGGTAATTGAAAACTTGAACTATTAATTATTCTAAGATTTAAAAGGGGAGTTTTGTTGTAAAACTGATTAAACGCAAAAGTAAATTAAACTTAACTCAATAAGAAACAAAGATATCCACTTAGCTACAATTCCCTAGGCTAGGATTGCTCGGTTAAACTCGTTAATTAAACAATTACAATGATGTGACACTGTATTTATCTGTCGATTCCTACAGTTTAAGACTAGCAACCTAAGTATAACTGTCGTTAACCTAGAATTACTAACCAATTCACAATGATATTACTCAAGATTATAATCTAACTTAGGTTGGTTTGGTGTCCCTTACAACCTCACAATTATTGCAACTAATTTCAAGCTTAACCACTATACGATTAATTTTATTATCGGTGTCCCTCATAAAATCTCACGTATTCCTAAATTATTCACGTTCAATAATCTAGTAAAAGCTATTAATCAATTTAACTGTCGTTAGTTAATCAATAACTTCCATGATCTAACAATCAATAAGCTTTAATAACGGTGGATCTTAGCTAGACATAAAATTGTGTAATTTTAAATTAATTGTTGTTAACCAAAAGATCGCAATCCATCACCTAGGTTCATGCATCTAAGCGAATACTAAATATTTATCTACTCAAGGTAAAGCAAATAACAAATAAATAAGAAGAACAAATACGCATGAACATTGAATTGAATAAAGAACAAAATTATAAAAGTTAAATAAGAGATTAAACTAACCAAACTTGATGTAATAAATTTAACCCTTGCAAAACAATGTAGAAAAGCTAATAAATTCGTAATTAATGTTGCTGTGAAAGAAAATTCGTAAATAAAAACTGCCTCTCCTAAATTGGGGTAAAATTCGTCTATTTATAGGAGCTGGGAAAACAGCTGAAACCGACCCATGTCGCGATCCGCGACAACCCATCGCGTAACGCGATGCACCAGGACGCGACATAATGGCCTGAAACGCGACAGAATGGTCAGTTTGCTCTTTTTTCCATATCGTGTTCTGATGCACTTCATTACGTATCACGATGACCAAAACGCGATAAACCTCATCCTGAAGCGATGGAAACTGATTTTTTTACCCGAGGCACGTTTATCTTCAACTCTAACTTCGTTTTGGCTATATCTTCAATAAAATCAACAATAATGAGCCAACGAACCATATCTTGACACTTTCTTCATTTTAAACTCAAATAACTCGATATCTTAATCAAAGTCTTCAAAATACCAGCAAATGGAACAAGATAACGCCCAAAATATATGTACGAAAATGGTGTTATCAAAATCCCCCACACTTGAACCTTGCTTGTCCTCAAGCAAGTCAATCTCGAACCAATAACTGTACGTATAATCTTCAACAAAATTTCGCAAGATTCAAGCCTTCAAGTCAATCCTCCACAAGCTCTCGTACTCTTCATCTTTTCACGATTAAGCTTATTTCCTCACAAACAATTCCTCACATTCCCGTCACTTATAAAAACAACATACAAACCATCAAACGCACCCCCCTTCTTCCCCCCATTTTCATTAAAACACATTTCAAAAACAATACCCTAAGTGGCCATTATCGCAAACAAATTTTCATAAAACATTTTTTTCCTAGGTCATGAATTGAGATGTAAAGACAATTTGGGTTGAGAACTCAAACTTCAAAAGTTTCCACAACTTTACTTCTTAACACAAACCTTTCATCTCAAAGCCTAAATTCTTTTCACTTAGCTTCCCCTAAAAATCACATTACTAGGCTTTCAATATCCTTCTTTTCTTTGCATCAATCAACCCTTAAGACTTAACTTTCCAACCTCAATAACTAATCAACAATAAACATTCAAATTCCTACACATCGTGTCAAAAGAAACACACATTTTCGGGTTGTTTCTACAACTGTGTTTATTAATGAGATAGGTATAACTCGGATAACAATTGGTGTAAAATGATTACAAATGGTAAAAACAATCTTACGTTATAAGGTTTAGTATTTGTAATCATGACCCTTATTCGCATCAAGATAGCCTACTAACAATATTTAAGGCACTATTGCAAATATCAATACTTCACAATTTAATCAAAGATCCAGTTATAAATAGATTCATACCTGTGTTTATGTAGGGAAATCCGTTTAACTTTTTAACTCTCTTGATTCCATTTCATGCTGATAATTTCTAAATATGCAAGCTATCCACATACTGGTCACATCTCTCTTATCCAACGTACCCCGCAAAGGTAACTCTCCCCAAGGTCTAGCCTTACTAGGTATTTCCCACATCATGAGCCAAAGATGATCACTGCTGCATAGGTATGAGACGAGTACTTACAACCAAAACTACCTAAAGATGATCACCTTGCCTTGAGATAGTAACGTCCTTGACCCGTGTAGCGAACCTTCAACCAACCGATCCCAAACTGGAAAAAGGTCTTAGGTGGTTAGGTGATCTAGCACCCCAAAGGATCTATCGGCTCGAGTCTTAGAAACTACTACTTAAGCTCGGATCTCATAAGCATTTTTTTTTCTGCTTTTTCCTCTTTTTTTTCTATTTTTTTTTTTTTTTCATTTTTTCATTTTTTTCTCAA
This sequence comes from Rutidosis leptorrhynchoides, assembly GCF_046630445.1. NCBI lineage: Eukaryota > Viridiplantae > Streptophyta > Magnoliopsida > Asterales > Asteraceae > Rutidosis > Rutidosis leptorrhynchoides. The sequence continues at coordinate 372,768,193 of NC_092338.1, forward strand.
CAATAATACTCTCTTTGAATGTCTTCCTCGTCTTCAATTTGTGACTTTGTAGAACCCGCAATGTATGATGTAGTGGATGGATAATGATGTGATCGATGATGATGAATGATTTTCTTAGGAAGTCTTTAACTCATGACAATAAGCAATACCATTCACACCATAGTCAGCAACAGTCACCCCTTAAAGGGTCCATTGGAGTTAGAGATTTGTGATTTTTCCTCTTCAAACTTGCATACCTAGCACTTATGAGTATAACACTTCTTTAAGAGAGTCAAAAAGCCATAAACACAAAATATGAAGCCATTTATATCCTAATCTCTAATTTAACTATTTTTCTCGCATTTTACCCTAAAGCCCTAAATACCGTTATTCTTCATTTCTTGACACAAATAAGTTGCATTGTCATCTTTGAAACAAATACTAAACTAAATAAAATAAGATTGAATTTTTAACATTTTTAACCAAATTTATCCAACATTTATCCCTCTCAACTTTCACCTTTCATCAATTGTCTTTCCTCAAGCACTTATATACTCAAAATTCCTAAGTCATGGTCAAAAAGGTCCATTCATAATTAACAAACCACTAACAATTTGCTTAAAACTAATAAACCTCACCGGCCAAAACCAAAAATTCCAAATCAACCCCTAATCACTACGGGTGCTCTCATGGGTAAACATCTTAATTATAACCTTAAAAGTTTAAAAATTCTGACCACCTAGGCAATTAAAACATGCAAACATTTCAAAATCCGCGAGAATTTATCTCTCCCCCCCCCCCACACTTAAGATCATGTAATGCCCCCATTTACATGAAATCAGATAAACAAAAATAAATTCGAGAGGACAAAATAGCGAAAAAGGGAAAAGAGAAGAAAAGAAAAGAAAAACCCGGATTTTTTTAGATCCGTAGATCGCGAAAACACGGTGCACGATGGCGCTGAACTTACTGCCAGCATAAGAACATCGGCATCCACTCGATCACCAAAACATCATAATCAAGTAAGGTGCTGAACTTAATGCCAGACTTTGAAAAATTAAAGCATAACCACCGTGGAACCTGAAACGAAAACATACATACCACAACCATAACTAATGGGGTGGTACCACCACGGTACCGAAACGCCCCATTTAAAATCCAAAGTTTTAAGTTGTACGACTAACAATTACAATCATCCTAATTAAGATTACAGTCATCCAAAATAAAAACTAAAAAAATGAAATTAAAAAGTTTTGTTTTTCTTGTCACCACACGATCACCATCGCATCCAATCACCAAGGGTTATACCCTCCATAAGATCCATCATACTGCCCACCATAAGGACCTCTACCACCTGACTGATCTCCCTGGTTACCTGCATCATACTGAGAACTAGAACCTGCTCCTCTTTGTCGGACCGTATCCTCCCAAGCTGCCTGAGCTGCTGTGCGATCATACACACGATAAGGACATGTCGACTCCGGAGTCCATGGAATACGAGTGCCATAAGGAGTAAAGATGGTATTAGGAGAAACAAGCTCCATGTTGTGTCGATGCCAATCGTGATGATACGCACTTTCATGAATGCCATATGCAATCTGACTCTCCGAGCATGCTCGGGTTTCCTCATTATAAAGCTGCATATTACGCATCTGTTCCATTAAATCCCGGTTGGTAAACCGCTGACCCCCGACACCTTGACCCGCATCTTGACTACCCTCGGCCATCTCTTTATCCTCCTCCTGTGCCCCCTGCGCATCTCGGGGACGACGACGTCGAACCCTGTATGGAATAACCTGGCCATGCTCAATAGATATTACTCTTGCTCCTCGAAAAACATTTTCCCCTAACACAACTGCTTCAGTAATAATTCGCTCCATATCCGATCTATCAATTTCAAAAACTGACGCAATCCTCGTGATAAAGTGACCACCTCTAATCGGGATTCCCGCAGAACGAAGTCCACTACGCTGATGTTTTAAAAAATAAGCCACTCCATAAGCAACCGAAGTAGGTGTCTTGGTTCGGAATTGGTTCACATACCAAAGGTCCGGTAAAGAGACCTTCTCGTTCCCACTTCTTCGATGTGTAATAGTATGCGAAACCATTCATTGAATTGCACGAAGAGCGAGATCCATGATGTTAACACAAGGACAGTTACTCGGGCTCCATTCAGAATCAGAAGCAATCTCCCCCCAAACTCTTGCTGCATCAAATTCACGAGGATCAATCATATCAATCACCCTTTCAGCACCCCAAAGATAATCTCGAAAACTAACTCGTGTGCGTTCTTCATCGGTATAAATTCCCAAACAAGTAGCCAACTGAAATAACGACATAGAGCGATTAACCCCACCCAATCGAAAAGTCATAAACGTTGGATCATCAACGTTTTCAGGGTGAAGGTTCATCACATATGTAGCGTAAAATTCAATAACCAACTCCCGGTAAACTACTTCATGAATACCAAAGAAAGCAACCCAATCATTATACACAGCACTTCTCCATTTGAACTGCAAATATTCCATAACCGTAGCATGTAAACCACCTCGGTGTAAAACATTCCAATCGACCACCCGATGCGGTTCAAATTCTTTCCGAATCAATTCTTGAACATCCGCCTTTCTTTGTTTAATAACCTCCGATCGACCATTAAACTGTAAATTCACATGTAATTCTGTTTGAGGAATTGGAGGTTGTGGTTGAACCTCCTGAGCTGCACCGGCTGCAGTACCGGAACTTGAAGCATCCCTAGCATTACCACGTCCTCCTGTATGAAAAACAAACACAATGACATCCAAAAAGATATATCCCAAAGGACATGTTAGCGTTAGTTATAACCTGCATACTTCCAAAAATATACCTAAGGCACACAATGTTAATGGTCACTTAAAAATATTCCAAGAGCATAAATCCTATAAAACTCAAACAATTAGCATGCACTTAGAACCAATTTACCAACTTTCATAATTACAAAACCATATAACATCATTAATCATCATGATAATCCTCATAGTAATTATGAAACTTTAACCAAATAAATCAAGTTAACATAACTCAATTCAAAAACTTCATCTTCTCAACAATATATGTAACTCTAACCAAATAATTCAACAATCAAAACATGTAGTTAAAGCATACATATCATCAACACATGTTAAACACAATCCAAAAGTCAAACTGAGTCAAACCCAGTCAACCAAGTCAAAATCCCCAATTACACATGAATCCTAGAATTCAAAATCAAAATCTAGACAATTTAAACATGAATTCATGGTATTTATACTCAACTAATAATCATACAACATTCAAAACATATCAATTTAACTCACAAATTCAAAACCCCCAAATTAATCATACCTAAGAAACCTAGAAATCAAAGAATGAAATTATAGAACAATAGGCATGAAAATCGAAGTAATAACATGTTAAGCATACATAATCTTCAATAAAAATCGAACAATAACACATAAACACACCCCCACACTTGTTTTCCACATAAACCCTAATGAAATTCGAAATTAAGCATGAGAAAAAGATAAAAACAAGCAAGAAGATGTTAAATCATACCCTAGCCATGTTGTTATTGTGGATTAGATGAAGATTCGTGAGTAAATCGAAGGTTTAATTGATGGGTTATGGTGTATTGAGAGCAGAAAAATCGAGAGAGATGAAAAGAAATTAAGTGGTGGTGATGAAAAAAAAAACTGGAAACAGCTCATATGCCCCGACCTGCTGCACACGTCGCGTTTCGCGACAAGTTGTCGCGTTCCGCGATAAAGTTGATTCAGGCGCGATAAATAAGCTTCAAACGCGACAACATATGTGGTCCCAAACTGATCAATCTGTCACGTTTTGAGGGGGTACGTCGCGGTCCGTGACAAAATATTTTTTTTTTCCAGATTTTATATTGTTTTTGGATTTTTTTCTCTTTCTATCAAATAAAGCAAAAATTCACACAAATTATCTAACAAAGAAAAATAAAAATACAAAACTCTACACGAATTGATTTTTTAACGAGTCATTTTCTCGACTCATGGCCACGCTCATGCGTCTTTCGGGTAGAGGGTGAGGTCCTCCCTCTCGGTGTTATCGAATGCCTCGTGATACAATTTTAACCTATGACCATTCACCTTAAAGCTTCTACCATCGTTATCTAACAATTCCACGTGCCCGGCCGGAAAAGCTTTTTTCACCACGAATGGACCGGACCATCGTGACCTAAGCTTTCCGGCGGAGAATTTGAACTTAGATTGAAATAACAAAACTTTATCGCCCGGTTCAAATTCTTTTCTCATCTTCAAATGCGCATCATGCCATAACTTCGTTTTCTCCTTATAAATGCGCGAATTCTCATAAGCATGGTTTCGCAATTCCTCAAGTTCATGAATTTGCAAAAATCGATGTTTTCCCGCTTCATTAAGGTCCGTATTACACTGTTTAAGTGCCCAATATGCCTTATGCTCCACTTCAACTGGCAAATGACACGCTTTTCTGTAAATGAGACAGAATGGTGTAGTACCAATGGGCGTTTTATACGCAGTTCAAAATGCCCATAGCGCGTCATTCAACTTTCGGTTCCAAATCTTAGGATTGTTTTTCACCGTTCTTTCAAGAATGCGTTTTAGTGCGCGGTTAATATTCTCAACTTGGCCACTCGTTTGAGGGTGGTAAGCCGTGGAGAAACGGTGGGTGACTCCATACTTTTTAAGCACCTTCTCGAGTAGTTGATTTGCAAAGTGTGTACCACGATCACTAATCAAGGCTTTTGGAAGCCCGAAACGCGAAAAGAGATTTTTAAGGAAGTCAACAACGACCCTTGCATCATTAGTAGGCAAAGCTTTGGCCTCTGCCCACTTTGACACGTAGTCAACCGCCACAAGGATGTATTTGCATTTGTTGGATGCGGGAAAAGGTCCCATGAAGTCTATCCCCCAAATGTCAAATATCTCACAAACTTGAATACTCGTTTGGGGCATCTCATCTCTTTTGGAGATGTTTCCCGCCCTTTGGTAAGCGTCACAAGTTTTGATAAAGGCACTAGCATCTTTGAAAATGGTAGGCCAATAGAATCCTGAATCAAAGATTTTCTTAGCAGTATAATTAGCTCCAAGATGCCCACCTGTGGGTCCTTGGTGACAATGCTCTAGAATTTGTTGAGCTTCCTTCCCATAAACACAACGACGAATCACTTGATCCGCCCCAATTCGAAAAAGATGTGGGACATCCCAAAAGTAGAACTTAATATCCGCAAAGAATTTCTTCTTTTGTTGGTAAGTTAAACCTTTGGAAAGAATGCCCGCGGCTAGATAATTAGCAATATCGGCGAACCAAGGAGTTTCGGATTCAATTTCAATACCCATAAGGGACTCATCGGGGAATGTATCATGAATGTCCGATTCATTGAGTTCCTCTAGGTTTGGATTTTCAAGACAAGATAAATGATCCGCAGCTAAATTTTCGGCACCCTTTTTATCCTTGATCTCAATGTCAAATTCTTGGAGAAGAAGAATCCAACGAATAAGTCTAGGCTTAGCATCTTGTTTAGAGAACAAGTACTTAAGGGCCGAATGATCAGTGTAAACGACCGTTTTAGACAACACCAAATATGACCTAAATTTATCAAACGCAAAGACGACCGCAAGGAGCTCCTTTTCCGTGGTGGTATAATTTAATTGAGCCCCCGTAAGTGTCTTACTCGCGTAATAAATAGGTTTAAAGTGATTAACGTGGCGTTGACCTAAAACCGCGCCTAGCGTGAAATCACTAGCATCACAAATAAGCTCGAAAGGTTGAGACCAATCGGGAGATACCATGATAGGAGCGTGTGTGAGCTTCTCTTTTAAGAAGTTGAAAGCGTTCTCGCATTCGATATTAAAGTCGAAAGGAACGTCCTTCTCAAGGAGTTTGGTTAATGGTCGGGCAATCTTAGAAAAGTCCTTAATGAACCGTCTATAGAATCCCGCATGACCAAGAAAACTACGAATGGCTTTAACGTTTGTAGGTTTGGGAAGGCCTGAAATAACATCAATTTTGGCCTTATCAACCTCAATACCTGCACGAGAGATTTTGTGCCCTAAGACAATGCCTTCCTTCACCATGAAGTGGCATTTCTCCCAATTAAGAACAAGGTTTGATTCCTCGCACCTTTTGAGCACTTTTTCAAGATTAGCAAGACACGAATCGAAAGAGTCTCCAAAGACAGAAAAATCGTCCATGAAAACTTCCATGAAGTCTTCGATCATGTCATGAAAGATGGCGACCATACACCTTTGGAAGGTGCTCGGGGCATTGCATAGCCCGAATGGCATTCGCTGATAAGCAAAGGTACCGAAAGGACAAGTAAATGTGGTTTTATCTTGGTCCTTCGGATCAATGGGGATTTGGAAGTAGCCTGAAAATCCATCTAGGAAACAATAGAACTCCCTCCCCGCTAAACGCTCAAGCATTTGATCGATAAATGGAAGCGGGAAGTGGTCCTTCCTAGTGGCGTCGTTCAAACAACGATAATCTATACAAACTCTCCATCCCGTGACAGTACGAGTAGGGACAAGTTCGTCCTTCTCGTTGAGAACAACAGTCGTGCCTCCCTTTTTGGGCACAACTTGAACAGGGCTTACCCACGGGCTGTCCGAGATGGGATAAATTAACCCGGCATCGAGCAATTTAACCACCTCTTTTTTAACGACCTCTTTCATATTCGGGTTTAGACGATGTTGCCTTTGTACTACGGGTTTAAAATCATCTTCCATTAGGATTCGATGAGTACAAAAGGCTGGATTGATGCCCGGTATGTCCGAGGTTTTCCAAGCTATTGCCCTTTTGTGGGATTTAAGAAAGGAAACCAACCGACCCTTTTGGTCGCCGGTAAGTGTCGAAGAAATAATAACCAGCAATTGGGACGTACCTTGAAGATAAGCATATTCCATGTGAGGTGGAAGCTCCTTAAGCTCCAAGGTGGTCGGTTCTTCGAGAGATGTTTTGATACGGAATTCATTTTTCAACCGGATAGTTTCAAATGATTCCGATTCTTTAAGCTCATCCTCTTTAAGCAATTCCTCCAACTCAACTTTCGGGTCGAAGTCACCGTTGACTTCACCCATCATGATTACATCCGATGTGTCTACACTTAACAATTCCAGTAAATCATGCTTAACACAATCGTCAATAACATCAATAGTAAAACATTCATCATCGGTTGAAATAGGGTGTCTCATGGCTTTATTAATGTGACAAATCACCCTCTCATTCCCAACACCTAAGCTAAGTTGTTCTTTTTGAACGTGAATGATAGCATCCGCGGTGTTAAGGAATGGTCGACCTAGAATAATGGGCACCTTAGTGTCCTCTCTCATCTCTAAGATCACGAAATCAACTGGGAATAGAAGTGACTCAACCTTTACCAATATGTCCTCGGCTATTCCAATGGGGGTATCAAAAGAGTGGTTCGCTAAGCGAATCCCCATTCTTGTAGGTTTCAAGTCTCCTATGCCAAGTTTAAGATATAACGAATATGGCATAAGGTTAACACTAGCACCTAAGTCGGCAAGTGCATCTTACACTTCCGAATTACCCATAACACAAGGAATAAGAAAACTACCCAGATCTCCCAATTTTGGAGGCATCTTGCTCTTTTTCAAGATGGCCGAACATTCCTTATGGAGGAATGCGGCGGATACCTCATGGTACTTACCTTTCTTGGAGATTAGATCTTTGAGAAACTTCCCATAGTTAGGCATCCCCTGGAGTACTTCCTCGAGTGGCATGTTCACGCTAATCTGTTTAATCATGTTTGCAAATTTCTGATATTGACTAGCGAGCTTATCCTTTTTCAACGCTTTCGGGTAAGGAATTGGTGCTTTGTATTCTTTTAACAGTGGTGATTTAGTTGTGATCTCCGGCGAATCATCTTCCTTTTTCTCTTCGTTAGGCGACTTTTCTAACTCGGGCTCTTCCTCCTTTTTCTCCTCATTAATAGGTACCTGCAAAACATTAGAAGAAATAATAGGAGAAGACTTCGGAGTCTCCTTGTTAATCACCAAACCACTTCGAGTGGTTATAGCATTCGCGTGCTCATTCCTAGCAGGCACTTTGTTGTTGGGATTGGATTGCGTATTAGCTGGGAGAGCACCCGGTGGTCTCTCCGATAAAGATTGAGCAATACGCCCCACATCCCGTTCCAAGTTCTGAATCGAAGCCTGCTGATTTCTAACTTGCTGTTTTGTAGATTCCCCATCTTGCCTCAAAGCAGTGATACTTTCGTCTGTTTTCATAATAAAACCCCGTAGCAATTCCTCCAAAGGAGGCATCTTATTCTTTGGCTGCTGAACTGGTGGCATAGGCTGCTGGAAATTCCTAGGTGGTGCTTGCTGATTTCTGTTATTAAACCCAGGCGGCCTGTACGGATATACCTTCTGATTGCCCTGATAACCCTGATTACCTTGATAAACTTGATTACCACTCTGATAATTGTTGCCACCCATGTTATTCGCCTGATTGAAAAACTGTCTTCCACCCGAAAATTCACTAAGGGCAAAATCACCCTTCTTAACATAACCCAGATAATTAGCCTGTTCCTCCATTGATGCTTGATCACAATCTTTGGTCAGATGCGGTCCTTGGCAAAATTCACAACCCACTTTCATAGCGTGAATCTCTTTAGTCATTGACTCCATTTGTCTTTTAAAAGTCGCAAGTTGAGCCTTAACTGCAGCAAGCTCGTCATTAGTTTCGGTACTAGCAACATAAGAAGAGCGAGAAAGATCTAATTCTTGATGCCAATCATACGAATGCGTGGCAGTATCTGAGATGATTTCATAAGCGTCATCCGGAGTCTTTTTCATCAAAGAACCACCTGCAGCAATATCAAGTTCTTTCCTTGTCGGCACATTAACACCTTTGTAGAAAATTTGGACCTTATTGAAGTTGTTCAACCCGTGTTGAGGACAATTACGTAACAATTTTCTGAACCGTGCCCAAGCATCATAAAGTGTCTCATGTGGCTTCTGAACAAAGTGATTAATGTCGCTCTGTAGTTAAGCGGCCTTTGCAGCTGGAAAGAAACGTTGCAAAAACTTATCTTCCATTGTAGTCCAACTATCAATTTCACCCTCAGGCAATGAGTCTAACCAATCCTTGGCGTCATCTTTCAAAGACCAAGGAAAAACCCTCAAATAGATAACTGTGTCCGAGATATTTGCAATCTTGAACAAGTTGCAAATGCTTTTGAAGGAACGGAGATGCTCGAATAAATCCTCTTTCGGTGTACCTCTGAATTGGCATTGGTGAGTTATCATATTAAGAATCTGTCCCTTGACTTCAAAATCTGTAGTGACTGGTGGTTGCCTGATAGCATGTCCGTTACCAGCCCTTGTGGCTTTCATCAATGCTTCCATAGTCTGTCCTGCTGCTCCTTCAGCCATGTTAACTTCTTGCTTAATATACTCAAAATCCAGAATATAAAAAGGTAACTCAGCGAAATCCTCGGCGATTTCCTGTTCTTCTTTAGCTTTGCTGCGTGTGTAGTAAACTCTAGACGGTTCCAGAGTTATTGGTACCTAACCTGCGATCACACCACAACAAAACCGCGCGTAAAATCAAACAAAAATAACAGAAAAGGAACTTTTGCAAGAATTGCTTCTCACAAAAGGATCGAATAATCAAAAGCTTAACCAAATTTCCAATAATTACACCACTCCCCGGCAGCGGCGCCAAAAAGTTGATGTGTAATTTCGTACTCTAAATTATTAGCTAATTACCTATCGATTATCACACAATACAGGCAACTATAACCAGTTCGTGTAGTAATTAAACAAATATTTGACCAATTCGTTCCACAGAGAGCAGGTAATTGAAAACTTGAACTATTAATTATTCTAAGATTTAAAAGGGGAGTTTTGTTGTAAAACTGATTAAACGCGAAAGTAAATTAAACTTAACTCAATAAGAAACAAAGGTATCCACTTAGCTACAATTCCCTAGGCTAGGATTGCTCGGTTAAACTCGTTAATTAAACAATTACAATGATGTGACACTGTATTTATCTGTCGATTCCTACAGTTTAAGACTAGCAACCTAAGTATAACTGTCGTTAACCTAGAATTACTAACCAATTCACAATGATATTACTCAAGATTATAATCTAACTTAGGTTGGTTTGGTGTCCCTTACAACCTCACAATTATTGCAACTAATTTCAAGCTCAACCACTATACGATTAATTTTATTATCGGTGTCCCTCATAAAATCTCACGTATTCCTAAATTATTCACGTTCAATAATCTAGTAAAAGCTATTAATCAATTTAACTGTCGTTAGTTAATCAATAACTTCCGTGATCTAACAATCAATAAGCTTTAATAACGGTGGATCTTAGCTAGACATAAAATTGTGTAATTTTAAATTAATTGTTGTTAATCAAAAGATCGCAATCCATCACCTAGGTTCATGCATCTAAGCGAATACTAAATATTTAGCTACTCATGGTAAAAAAAATCACAAATAAATAAGAAGAACAAATACGCATGAACATTGAATTGAATAAAGAATAAAATTATAAAAGTTAAATAAGAGATTAAACTAACCAAACTTAATGTAATAAATTTAACCCTTGCAAAACAATGTAGAAAAGCTAATAAATTCGTAATTAATGTTGCTGTGAAAGAAAATTCGTAAATAAAAACTGCCTCTCCTAAATTGGGGTAAAATTCGTCTATTTATAGGAGCTGGGAAAACAGCTGAAACCGACCCATGTCGCGATCCGCAACAACCCATCGCGTAACGCGATGCACCAGGCCGCGACATAATGGCCTGAAACGCGACAGAATGGTCAGTTTGCCTTTTTTTCCATGTCGTGTTCTGATGCACTTCATCACGTATCACGATGACCAAAACGCGATAAACCTCATCCTGAAGCGATGGAAACTGATTTTTTTACCCGAGGCACGTTTATCTTCAACTCTAACTTCGTTTTGGCTATATCTTCAATAAAATCAACAATAATGAGCCAACGAACCATATCTTGACACTTTCTTCATTTTAAACTCAAATAACTCGATATCTTAATTAAAGTCTTCAAAATACCAGCAAATGGAACAAGATAACGCCCAAAATATATGTACAAAAATGGCGTTATCAGTAATACCCGAGGAATATTTAGTTTTCACATTAGTAAGTTACACTGTACATTCTTTGAATCTGATTCAACAATCATTTACTATCATACTTACATCCACCGATACACAAATCCGTTCACCACAGAATAACCATATTCATCCAATTTCATATTTGGATTTTGATTTATCAGAATCCAACAAGTGGCATAATGAAGAAAACATTTGACAAAATAAAATTTGTTAGAAACAAACAAGTTAACTATGAGGAATTTTGTTAAGAATCCACGCTAATTGTTCCTAGCTAACTGATTACATTTTATTTATCGCAATTTAATTATCGCAATTTACAGTCTCGCAATTTTATTTATCGTCATTTAATTTCTGTTATTTACTTTACGCACTTTATTTATCGTCATTTAACTTCTGTTATTTATTTTTACGCACTTTAAATATCGGGACACGTATACAAGGTTTTGACATATCATATCGACGCATATATATATATATATATATATATATATATATATATATATATATATATATATATATATATATTATTTGGAATAACCATAGACACTCTATATGCAGTAATAATCGAGTTCTCTATACAGGGTTGAGGTTGATTCTCAAATAATATATATACTTTGAGTTGTGATCGAGTCTGAGACATGTACACGGGTCACGATACGTATTAATTAATTCGAATATTATATATTAAACTATATATGAATTATGGGACTGTTAATTGTGGACTATCAACTGTGGACTAATAACATTGGACAATTAAAATGAATTAAAATATTGACTATAACATATGAAACTAAACAATTCTTCAAGTTTGCCACTTGATTTCATCTTAAACCTCATTTGTATCTTGACGATTATAATTTGCGTTCAAACTTTTCATGATTCTTGAAAACACCTCAATCCAGGGAATGAATCAACCGCACTTCAACTACGGAAGAAAAGATTAATGCATATAGTTATGCACCTGAAAACACTCGGAACCTGAGTAAACGTTAAACACGTATCTGTGTTAACTCTTTTGGCACTGTTATTACCGAAAATAACTTTGCAATCTCTTTCCAAAATTAGTCAATTTTGTCACAACTCCAGCAAGTCAACTTCGACTTTTCGTTCGAAACAACCTTATTATAACCTTGATATATATGCGTGCTCTTTTATCATTACCGGGGGACCGTTTATATTCCACCACATTAGTAGAAAACTTACCAACAACTTCGTTGAACTTTGACTTTCCGAAAAATCATTATAATTATCGAAACCTTATCCGCATCGTGTAACGATAATTGCCATACCAATTATCGAGAATCAGCAATCAGTATTTTGAATTTTGCAGCATTTCTACATCAACAGTTATATGTATACATATAACATTTATATCTTAGAATTATGATCTTTTATTCTGAAATTCTGAAAAGCACCCAGTCTACGAATCAATACTCCAAATTTTGAGGAAGTCGAATGAAGCAGCAGAAACTGTAAACAATCGTAAATGACTTTAATCGTCGGAAGTTTTATGATAAAGAATAGTATGTTGAAAAAGCTCAGAAAAGTGGAACTGGAAAACGGATTGAGCTAACCAGGAAGGAAACCGTGGACAAATCACAAAGACTAAACTTGTACATTAAGAATCCTGATGATTCTGTTTCGGATGAAATTTTTAGCGAATACCTTGCTTCTGACTCCAAACTCTTGCGGACAGATTTTCTTCACCATCCTTCGATATTAGAAATTCCAAGATATCATCGTATCTTTCATTATAAATATCCTCCATATTTCTGAAGATATTTTCATAACTATTCTTATCTGAAATCATTAATCTCTTCATGATATCAGTGTTACATCATGAGACGACCCGACCCAATCCATAGGGACGAATACAATAACATATGATTACATCGCGAGGTACTGGACCTCTATATGAAACATTTTACAAACGTTGCATTTATTCTTAAAAAGCAATCTAATATTACATCGATTGTTGACATGTTCGCCTAACATTTCATAATATTCAAATGGCCTAATCTGCCATTTACTTAATAGTAATCTCTAATGAACTTCAATAACTCAAATGCAACATCTTTTGAAAAATGGCATGAATGACTCCCAAGTAATTTCCTTAGTATAAGCTAATGCACAGCGGAAGATTTCTTTCAAGTCCTGAGAATAACATGCTTTAAAATGTCAACATAAAGTTGGTGAGATATATAGGTTTGATGCTAGCAGCGTAATAATAATGGACCACAAGATTTTAAGTTTATACATAATACACTCCTCGTGTATAGAAAAAGCAGTTGAGCACTTGGTAACCATACTTAACTAAAAGTCACAGCAGCATATTCTTAAATAAACCCTACACTGTACCAAGTGTAGTAACGAGAACGAAGTACTGTGCAACCGTTAAATGCTGGTCGTCCAGCCCGGTTGGGGATGTCAGCCCGATAGATCTATCAACAGGATTCGCGTTTACGCTCCTCACGTAATTTGCAGTTACCAAGTATAAAGAGATATGCCATGGTACAACTCAACCGAGAATTTAGTTTTATCACTTGTGTCCATAACGTAAATCATTTATAAAAAAAACAGCGCATGTATTCTCAGCCCGAAAATATTTAGAGTTTAAAAGGGACTATATACTCACCTAATGTATTTTGTAGTAAAAATACATATAACATCATTGAATAAATGTAGGGTTGGCCTCGGATTCACGAACCTAAATAATTATATATTTATGTATTGATTAATATCTAATTAACAAATAAAGTCAAATCTTAGTGTACCTCAATCCTAATGCTCGAGACTAATATGCAAAAGTTAATAAAAATTCATTTGACTCAAAATGAATTCCAAAGATTTATACATAATTAATTATAGTTAAATATTGTCATTTTATATTTTTTTACAAAATTTATTAGAGTAAATATAATATAATTTATTAATAATGCTTTATATATAAAATTATACTAAGAATGGTATTTGTAATAATAACAATATGTTCGTTAAAATAATTCTTCTGATTAAAATAATAATTTAATATTAATAATGATAACAAAATAATAAATTGAAAATTTTATTAATTATAATAATCAAAGTAATAATTTGATAGTTTTTGACAAAAATATTAATTGTTTTTAGCTACTAACAAAAATACTTATAATAATAATTATAATAGTCATAATGTTAACAATGATAATAATAATAATATTTTTAATAAAATAATAATTAATGATTTTAATAACAATAACAATTAAAATAATAATTTTATAGTTGTTGATAAAAATATTAGTTATTATTAATAATAAAAGTCTTAACAATAATGATAGTAATTTTAATAACGATGATTTTAACGACGACGTAAAAATATTCATTTTTAATAATTTGCACAAAAGTTTAATTGACTATAACTTCAAATCCGTCCGTCGAATCCATTCGACATCTAAATGAAAAGTTTATAGTTTTTCACCACCTTTCCAAAAACATATATATCATATACCTTATATTAACCACAGGAGTAACTAATTCAGATTATGTTCTAAAATATATTTTGACAAAAATAAATATAATAATATACATGATCCTAATTTTTCGAGCACTAGTCAGGGATACACTTCTAATAAATAAAAGTTAGGTTTTGAGTGCTCACGTATCAATATTGAGATTCAATATTGCAGGAAAGAATATAGACGCAACGGAGATGATAAACACAATTTGGCTCACGAGCAAAACCCCCGAACATTACCCATAACCCCCATAACAATAATCCATAATCTTCTAAATTTTATCCCTCTCATGACACCAGTTTTGGAATACTTGGGCAGAACCCCGTCATAGTATTTTGTGTATAATTAACACTAATGATACCCAAATCGTAAGATTATTCTTAATCTTAATCTTAATGTTAAAAAATAATAATAATATTAATAAGAATTTTAACATTAATAATATAAATAAATCATAATTACGGAGTATATATCTTTGAGTATGTGTGTGTAATTTTTAAGAGAAGTGGGACAGATTCGTTGGGCCTTTAAAGGCATGTCAGAATTACTTTACTCCGCAACTTGCGGATATTTAACCTTATGTGTGACGCGATCAAATAAACAGCTGTCCCAAGATTTTTTTATTTGGCTGCCGACAGAATTAAAAATAAATATAATATTTTTATTTATATAATTTATTAAATATTATATTATATTTACGTTCGTGGTAAAAATAGAATTTTTACAGAAATTACATTTACGTTGTCACTCGACTAAAGTCCCGATTCCGGGTTACCAAATAAAGCTTCGTACGTCAAGAAAACTAACATTTTACGTTTTGTGACTCGTACCTTTATCAAAAATTAGTCTTAAATTTATGGAAAACTAACCCACTCAAAATGTAATTAAATCTTTTGAGTGTTGTAGTCATTTACTTTTGTGAATCAAAGTCTCGTTATTTTTTTTTCAAAATATACTTAAATCCAAAACGTTTTATATTTAGCTTAACATTATATTTAATCATTATATATAATACAAAATATATATTTAACGAACACGTTTTATCTAAATATTTGTTTTTTTTTAAATCACAGGCCATTAATATTTATGATTTGGCAAAAGGTTTCTAGAAAAACTCCAACTTTTAAGATAACGTTAAAACCTTTATTCTTATTAAAATGACTCGGTTATAATTTGACAAAAACAGTTTCGGATATTTATAAAATTCTGTTATCTTTTACACTCGCCGATAAATATAATAATCTTATATCGAAGCCTAATATTACATATCTAATACGTTATCGATTAATAAATATATATATATATATATATATATATATATATATATATATATATATATATATATATATATATATATATATATATATATATATATATATATATATGTAAATATCGTATATACACATAAATGTTCGTGAATCGTCAGGCTTGGTCAAAAGGGTAACTGATTATCCGAATATAGATTTCAGACTTTCTAGACTCAACATTAGGGTTTTTGCTTATCGTTTCGGAAACATATAGAGTTTAAGGTTTAAATTTGGTCGGAAATTTCCGGGTCGTTACAGTACCCACCCGTTAAAGAAATTTCGTCCTCGAAATTTGTTAGAGGTTGTCATAAATAACAATAGGAATGTTTTCGTGACGAATATGATGTAATAATGAAGTTTTATCATTATTGAGAGATTTAGATAAAACGATTCGATCATGTGAAGCGCACGAGTGAAGCTATCACAAAAGAATGAAATGTGTGAATATGGAATTGTTTTAACCAATGACGTGATTAGGATTGATTTCCAGAATTTAAGGGATTTAAAGAAAATCTTTTGTAACAAGATTTGCCTCTTTAGGGATCAGAATCTTCTTTGATTTAATGTGTCAATCTGTTTTGATTTCTCTGTCGGATATTTCACTATAAATCTACCTCCCCCGTTTCCTTATTCTCCACACCTTCTATTCTTTCTTCCTCTACTTATTCCTTAATATGCTTCATCCAACCCTGATTCTTATTATACTTCTAACTTTCATATCTTTCATTCTTCTCTTTCATCTGCCGCCAGAAGAATCTATTCACTTTTATGATTTTCTTGGAATTATAATGTTTCTAATTCTCCCGTGTCTTTACGTTGCAATACATATTGATATACACGGTTTGTAATTTCTGAGTGGTTGTTGAGTTTGATATCTTCCCTTATACTTCGATGTTCCTGCTTCTGTTTTCTATAATCATTGTCATCCACAGTTAATACTCTCTTTTATTTGCTGCGATTTATACTCCAATTTCTATTTCGGGACATTGTCCCTTCGTTTCTTCTTCCCGTCCTTAAGTCAAGCGAGTAATGATCCGAAATTCGTAGGTATGAACATAGCTAATGCTCTTAGAAAGAAATGGTAATGGCACGATTTTGATTTGTCCAATTACCAGAATATCCTGGAAAAGATCGAACTATCAAGACGATATATTCCTAATACGTTTAGGGATTAGATAGAATGTAAGAGCCGTGTAACATGGCACATGATGACGGTACTGTGAATCATCACATTCCATTAGAAACTTAACATGACTTACTGTAATATAATGAAGTTGATCAAGTTTCATTATATTATACTAATTCATGCATCAGTTCCCAACACTACTTCAAAACATTCATATTTTAAACTCGGAGGTTTCAGAATTTAGAAACTAACACAGTTTCTTTTATATTGTAACGCAAATGTTACGAAGAGATAAATGATCGCAGATAGGAATATTTGTGAAAATATCTCCAGAAATATGGAGAATATGTATAACTAAAGATATGAAGATATCTTATAATATCTAAGATAAGATGATGATGGAAAATATTTGTCTGTGAAAATTTAGAATAAGGAGTGGGGTTCTTACTGATGGTTTCAGCAGGCACTGAATCATTTGGGTTCATTGAAGTCAGGTTTAATTTTCGCGATTTGTCCACGGTCTCCTTCATACTTTGCTCAATCCGTTTTCCAGTTTCAACCCTTCTCTTTTCTGAGCTTTTCCAACATACTTTACTTCATCGTAAAATTTTGACTGTTAAAGTTGTAACTCTTAGGGATAGACGTTGTAGATATGACGGGAGAATTTCTACGAGATTTTCAAAATACTGATTGTGAATTTTGCCAAAAAGATAACGATTTGCTGCTGATGATGTTGTGAAATATAAAAGGTTCTCCGGTAATGACGGCGAAAGGACAAGGTATAAATATCGAGGTTATAATAGGAGTAGTCTTACTGAGAAGTCGAAGTGGAGATGTAACAAAATTGACTACTTTGAAAGGGAATCGTATGGTTGTTTTTGCTAATGAATGATAAGGAATTCAACGCGAATATGCTTTAACTATAACTTCGGTTTCGAAAGTTTTCCAGGTACATAACTGTATGTATAAATCTTTCTTCCGTAGACGAGGTGCGACTGGTTCAATTTCTCGATCGAGGTGTTTTCAAGAATCATGAAAAGATTTGAACGAGGATTATAATTGTCGAGGTACAAATGAGGTTTAAGATGAATTCAAGTGGCAAACTTGAAGAATTGTTTAGTTCCATATGTTATAATCAATATTTTAATTCATTTTAATTGTCCAAAGTTAGCAGTCCAATAGTCCAATTGTTCAATCGTCCAATATATTCATATATATATATATATATATATATATATATATATATATATATATATATATATATATATATATATATATATATATATATATTAATATATAATATTCGAATTAATTAATACGTATCGTGACCCGTGTACTGGTCTCAGTGTCGATCACAACTCAAACCATATATATATTTTGGAATCAACTCCAATCTTGTATAGCCAACTCCCACCTTCGCATATAGAGTGTTCATGGTTGCTCCGAAATATATATATAGATGGGTCAATATGATAAGTCGAAACCTTGTATACGTGTCCCGTTATTTAATATGCGTAAAATAAATAAATATATATCATGACCCATTATACAACGTGTTGTCTCAGAATTAATCCGACGTATTGTTGTACATGTGTCCCGACAGTATGTACAGTGCAGAAATTAAAATTGCGAGAATGTAAATTGCGATAAATTAAATGTTAATCAGTTATCTGGGAACAGTTAGCCGGAACAGTTAGCGTGTAATCCTATTACAATTTTAATTAATTAATTTGTTTGTTTCTAACACTTTTTATTTTTGTCCAATGTTTTCTTCGTTATGCCACTTGTTGGATTCTGATAGGTCAAAATCCAAATATGAAATTTGAATAGAAATGGTTATTCTGTGGTGAACGGATACGTATATCGGATAGTGAATGATCGTTGAATCAGATTCGAAGAATGTACAGTGTAACTTATTAATGTGAATTCTAAATATTCCTCGAGTACTACCCACCCGTTAAAATATTTTCATCATTAATAGTTTGTACGAAGGAATTTTTAATTACAATCTTTATGAAAATATACTTGCATATATATTTTCTTCAGATGTAATCATAGATTTAATGAGTCAATAAGATATTAAACTCATTTGGTTTATCGTTAATACTAGATTACATAATCTCTAAAGCATTAGAGATTACTTAATCACCATGTTGAACGAAGATAAATGAGGTAGAACGATATGTAAAACGAAAATAACCGATGTAGAACGATTTGTAGAACGAAAATCATACTCGAAATACAGATGGTAATATTGAGGCGTGTGATGTTGATATCCAAGGTACAAAATGTGATGTTGAGGTTTTTGACGCAGTTGTGGTTGAGGGTGACATGGGTACTGTCGGCGTCGATGATGGTGGTACGGATTATGCTGCTGGTGCTGCTGCTGGTGTTTGTAACCTTCGCACCATATTTTCCAAAGCCTTCACGCGAGCGCGAAGTTCGTTAATTTCTGGTAGTACACCAGGGTGATTGGCGGTTGGTATGAGCGAATGAACAAGATTCGAAATATGGGATAATATATAATCGTGACGAGATACTCGAGAAATGAGAGAGAAAATGGTTTCTCAAACAGGTTCGCCGGTAAGTGCTTCAGGTTCGTCGCCAAGAGGGCAATTTGGTGGATGGAAGGGATCGTCGATGTGAAATGATTTTCGGATGTCGCATGATATTCTAGCTATATAGAATATCTATATATATAATACTAAAGATTTCGTAGACTACAGAGGAACCTACGGCATATGTCAGGCAAGTCTACATATGCGCTAAGATATGAATTATCAGATACGCTAAGATGTGAATTTTTGTCTATACACTATCGATGCAGTAAATGCAGTAAGACGTGTCTAGACTTATGAATGATAAGCAGGCAATTCCCTAAGGATGATAAGCAGATGGTTTCCGACTAGTTATGATAAGCAAAACTTTTGATATGTAGACACGGTCAAAGTCCAGACTCATTAATGTATCCTAACAACTACTAGTCAAACACATTAATGCAAGGTCTGGTTCGCTAAGACCAACGCTCTGATACCACATGAGACGACCCGACCCAATCCATAGGGACGAATACAATAACATATGATTACATCGCGAGGTACTGGACCTCTATATGAAACATTTTACAAACGTTGCATTTATTCTTAAAAAGCAATCTAATATTACATCGATTGTTGACATGTTCGCCTAACATTTCATAATATTCAAATGACCTAATCTGCCATTTACTTAATAGTAATCTCTAATGAACTTCAATAACTCAAATGCAACATCTTTTGAAAAATGGCATGAATGACTCCCAAGTAATTTCCTTAGTATAAGCTAATGCACAGCGGAAGATTTCTTTCAAGTCCTGAGAATAACATGCTTTAAAATGTCAACATAAAGTTGGTGAGATATATAGGTTTGATGCTAGCAGCGTAATAATAATGGACCACAAGATTTTAAGTTTATACATAATACACTCCTCGTGTATAGAAAAAGCAGTTGAGCACTTGGTAACCATACTTAACTAAAAGTCACAGCAGCATATTCTTAAATAAACCCTACACTGTACCAAGTGTAGTAACGAGAACGAAGTACTGTGCAACCGTTAAATGCTGGTCGTCCAGCCCGGTTGGGGATGTCAGCCCGATAGATCTATCAACAGGATTCGCGTTTACGCTCCTCACGTAATTTGCAGTTACCAAGTATAAAGAGATATGCCATGGTACAACTCAACCGAGAATTTAGTTTTATCACTTGTGTCCATAACGTAAATAATTTATAAAAAAAACAGCGCATGTATTCTCAGCCCGAAAATATTTAGAGTTTAAAAGGGACTATATACTCACCTAATGTATTTTGTAGTAAAAATACATATAACATCATTGAATAAATGTAGGGTTGGCCTCGAATTCACGAACCTAAATAATTATATATTTATGTATTGATTAATATCTAATTAACAAATAAAGTCAAATCTTAGTGTACCTCAATCCTAATGCTCGAGACTAATATGCAAAAGTTAATAAAAATTCATTTGACTCAAAATGAATTCCAAAGATTTATACATAATTAATTATAGTTAAATATTGTCATTTTATATTTTTTTACAAAATTTATTAGAGTAAATATAATATAATTTATTAATAATGCTTTATATATAAAATTATACTAAGAATGGTATTTGTAATAATAACAATATGTTCGTTAAAATAATTCTTCTGATTAAAATAATAATTTAATATTAATAATGATAACAAAATAATAAATTGAAAATTTTATTAATTATAATAATCAAAGTAATAATTTGATAGTTTTTGACAAAAATATTAATTATTTTTAGTTACTAACATAAATACTTATAATAATAATAATAATAATTATAATAGTCATAATGTTAACAATGATAATAATAATAATATTTTTAATAAAATAATAATTAATGATTTTAATAACAATAACAATTAAAATAATAATTTTATAGTTGTTGATAAAAATATTAGTTATTATTAATAATAAAAGTCTTAACAATAATGATAGTAATTTTAATAACGATGATTTTAACGACGACGTAAAAATATTCATTTTTAATAATTTGTACAAAAGTTTAATTGACTATAACTTCAAATCCGTCCGTCGAATCCATTCGACATCTAAATGAAAAGTTTATAGTTTTTCACCACCTTTCCAAAAACATATATATCATATACCTTATATTAACCACAGGAGTAACTAATTCAGATTATGTTCTAAAATATATTTTGACAAAAATAAATATAATAATATACATGATCCTAATTTTTCGAGCACTAGTCAGGGATACACTTCTAATAAATAAAAGTTAGGTTTTGAGTGCTCACGTATCAATATTGAGATTCAATATTGCAGGAAAGAATATAGACGCAACGGAGATGATAAACACAATTTGGCTCACGAGCAAAACCCCCGAACATTACCCATAACCCCCATAACCATAATCCATAATCTTCTAAATTTTATCCCTCTCATGACACCAGTTTTGGAATACTTGGGCAGAACCCCGTCATAGTATTTTGTGTATAATTAACACTAATGATACCCAAATCGTAAGATTATTCTTAATCTTAATCTTAATGTTAAAAAATAATAATAATATTAATAAGAATTTTAACATTAATAATATAAATAAATCATAATTACGGAGTATATATCTTTGAGTATGTGTGTGTAATTTTTAAGAGAAATGGGACAGATTCGTTGGGCCTTTAAAGGCATGTCAGAATTACTTTACTCCGCAACTTGAGGATATTTAACCTTATGTGTGACGCGATCAAATAAACAGTTGTCCCAAGATTTTTTTATTTGGCTGCCGACAGAATTAAAAATAAATATAATATTTTTATTTATATAATTTATTAAATATTATATTATATTTACGTTCGTGGTAAAAATAGAATTTTTACAGAAATTACATTTACGTTGTCACTCGACTAAAGTCCCGATTCCGGGTTACCAAATAAAGCTTCGTACATCAAGAAAACTAACATTTTACGTTTTGTGACTCGTACCTTTATCAAAAATTAGTCTTAAATTTATGGAAAACTAACCCACTCAAAATGTAATTAAATCTTTTGAGTGTTGTAGTCATTTACTTTTGTGAATCAAAGTCTCGTTATTTTTTTTTCAAAATATACTTAAATCCAAAACGTTTTATATTTAGCTTAACATTATATTTAATCATTATATATAATACAAAATATATATTTAACGAACACGTTTTATCTAAATATTTGTTTTTTTTTTAAATCACAGGCCATTAACGTTTATGATTTGGCAAAAGGTTTCTAGAAAAACTCCAACTTTTAAGATAACGTTAAAACCTTTATTCTTATTAAAATGACTCGGTTATAATTTGACAAAAACAGTTTCGGATATTTATAAAATTCTGTTATCTTTTACACTCGCCGATAAATATAATAATCTTATATCGAAGCCTAATATTACATATCTAATACGTTATCGATTAATATATATATATATATATATATATATATATATATATATATATATATATATATATATATATATATATATATATATATATATATATATATATATATATATATATATATATATATATATAAATATCGTATATACACATAAATGTTCGTGAATCGTCAGGCTTGGTCAAAAGGGTAACTGATTATCCGAATATAGATTTCAGACTTTCTAGACTCAACATTAGGGTTTTTGCTTATCGTGTCGGAAACATATAGAGTTTAAGGTTTAAATTTGGTCGGAAATTTTCGGGTCGTTACACATCATATAGAAACTGTAAGTTTCTATATTCTGCAAACTTTCGAGTTTAAATTCTGAATGTTTTTGAAGTGTTGGGGAACTGATGCATGAGTTAGTATAATATAATGACACTTGATCAACGTGATTATATTACAGTAAGTCATGCTGAGTTTCTAATGGGACGTGATGATTCACAGATCCTAACGTCATCACGTGCCATGTTACATAATATTTTTTTTCATTCTACTTAACTTCTGAACATATTAAGAAAATATATTCTTGATAGTTCTATTCTCAGTGATTCTGGAAATTTGACAAATCAAATCGTGCTAATACGTTCTTTCTTGTTTAGAACATGATGTTCATTCGAAACTCCATACTTATGAATTCTGGACCATTACTCGCTTTACTAGAGGTCGAGAAGATAACAAAAAGGCAAAGAGCTCCAAAATATAAGAGAAAATGTAAAGCCCAATAACAACACAGAGGTTACAAACCGTGGATATTAATAGGAATAGCAATATAAAGATACGGTATAATTAAGAATAGTAACACCCCAAGGTAATAGTAGAAGTAAACAAATTCTTCTGGGGGAAGATTGAAAAGAAGGATGACAGAAACGATAATTAGAAAAATATCAAGGATTAGGACTGGATTAAGCATTTTCACAATTCTTGGAACTATGAATTAAGAAAGAAAGTATTGAAGTGGTGAAAGTAATGGAACGGACAAGGTAAATTTATAGTAAAAATATCAGACAAAGCAATCGAGGCAGATGATCGCATTTAATTATAGAGATCCTAATTTCCTTATTCACGGAAGAATCACATCTTATAGATTTCGAAGATTTTCTTTTAAATCCCTTGAATTCTGAAATTCAACCAAGACAACGTCAAAAGTTAAGACGCACCTTAATTTCTAAGATCAACCATGACTATGTCACCGGTTAAGACGAACCTGCAATTACTCATTTCACTCTTTTGTGATAGCTTCATTCGTACTCTTCGAATAATCAAATTGTTTTATCCATATTAGTCAATGATGATAAAACTCTATTCATCAACTCATATTCGTCATGAAAATATTTTTATTGTTAGCCATGACCACTACACTCAAATTTCGGGACGAAATTTCTTTAACGGGTAGGTACTATGACGACCCGGAAATTTTCGACCAAATTTAAACTTTATCTTTATAAGATTCGGACACGATAAGTAAAGACTATTGAACCAAGTTTCAAATTGTTTGAACTATTTTTCATGTATACTGTTAACCTTTGACTATTCCCGATGATTCACGAAAAATTGTGTGTAAATAAATAGGTAAAAATATATATATAAATATAAAAATCAGTGTATATATAATATCTTGAATTAATAAAACATACTTTAATCAATTTGAATTAAAAATGTAAAATAACAAACAAAATAATTAAGTTAATATTGAAATAAAAATATATAAATAAATATATGATAAAATTATAAATATTACATAATTAACAAATTGTAATATTAATATATTAAATGTAATTATAAGTTTAATTATAATTATTATATTACATTCAGTATTATTAATATCATTAAAAATATAATACTGAAGTTTAATACATTTGATTTGTTATTATTTTATCATTGTTAATATCATTATTATTATAAATAATAGTAATGATATAATTTTAGTTATTAGGATTAATATTAGTAATTATTATTATCTTTATTTTTTTTTATAGAATTATAGTTATTAATATTTATATTTATTTATTATTAATATTAGACTGTGTTATATCATCAAATTTGTTTTACATCACTTTCATAAATCTCTTACTGTCTCTTAAAGTTGATTAATAAGATCTCTCGTGACTATAAGATAATGCATTAAACCCAAATTCAGTTACAAATCGATTTCACTTTTATATTTATATTATTTTTTTACTTTTTCTCTGATTGATTTCTATACTACCTGTAGCTTCTGTCAACCAAAGTCTTACTAAACAAAAACTCATTTGTTGTTTGCTATTGTTTTATGCTTTCATCCGAATATAACCCCACGACCTACCATCTAATCTGTTTCCATTAACTTTATTATATATCCATCTATCCTCTATATTACATACACATACATTTACATATGCAGAGTTAATAAAATAACCACCACCCTCTACATTAGGACCACCCATCCCTACACAATTTCTTGCAGCAAACCACTTGCTACTAGTCACTTATAAGATCACCATTTGCATCACCTTGCTGGTAGTTGATTAAACTTTCTGTTTTTTACAATATCTGGAGTTGAGTGACTGCTGCTGCTGTCATTCTCCTTTTGTCCAAAAGACCACCCACAACCACCATCACAACCATCAAGAAACCCTGTTATCGAGCTACTGCTATGCTATACTTTTGCTACATACTTATGCAGCCTAAACAACTCTACAAACCATAAAAATTGATGCTACTTACTCGTGAATTGAAGAAACTACTACTACTACTATACGTACTCTGTTTACAGCTTCACACCATTATCACTTCACCTCTCAAATCATCACCTGCAACATTTAAACAAAGACAAATCAATCACCATGTTTTTAATTCTATTACTAGAACATTATCACAACCCCAATTACACCCTTGGCCACCACCAACCGGACCATCACCATCTATCATTATAAAACCATAGAAATCACTTTCCAAACCTGAAGATGCTTTTGTTCGAGTACTGCCATACCCTACTACTGCTATCTGATTCCATCACTTTCCGTTTTCTCGTTCGAAAGAACACCATCAGACAACCGTCCATCCCTTTCCTCTCTCTCTTACTTGCGTTTTCGGTGACAATCAAACAATTCTCATCTTTACAGCTACTACGACTCCAATCTCACAACTATCATCATCATTGTTCCTGTTTGGAATCGAAAACAAATAAATATATATACATACACTTGTATATATAAATCTCTTATGTAAAAATTGAGTAATTAAACTGCTTTCATCATCATTTATTATTTCAATCACAACCAAAACCTAAAACACGACTTTAGGTCATTCAATAAATATCACCGATAACTCTTTTTATTATTTAAAGATTACAAATACGAAGAAAGGAATCGGAAAACTGGGTCAGAGTTGAACCTTCCGGTGTTCAAATCAAAAATGGAATCAATAAAGTTGTTCAGATCTGAAAATCGATTGAGATTAACGGAGATCTTCATATGTTAACTTGAGCTTGCGATTGATGATTCCTGTGTGAAAAGAATCTGGCGATAACAGAGATTATGGTGATGAAGGCTATATAGATAATGATGAGGAGATGATGATGAAGAAGATGATCGAAGAAAACGGTTCTGTATTGTCTGCATCTTGATCGAACACAACAACAATAGGATACTGTTATTGTTTGTGTAATTTAGTTTTATTTATGGAACCCTATTGAGTCAAACAGATCTTGGGCCATTTAATTTGAAGTGGACTTTAATTTGGTTGTTGGGCCACATCCCATTTTTTTGTGTTTGTTGGGCTGAACAACTAATAAATAGCTTATATAGTTTAGCCGGGAATTAAACACAAAAGTAGAAACAGCGGAGTGGGTAGTGGTGTATTCGGGTGAACGAGAGGTCTCGGGTTCAAGCCCGGGGGCATTTCTTTTTAAAAGAGTTTATCTTCAAAGGTTGTACTCTATTTTTTATTATTATTATTATTATTATTATTATTATTATTATTATTATTATTATTATTATTATTATTATTATTATTATTATAAATATTAAGATTATGTTTATAAATATTAAGATTTAATGAGGTTAGGATTATAAAAATAAAATATAAAGACAAATATTCTTAAAAGAAGGATTAAAATTAGAATTAGATTATAATTTAAATGAACTATAAAGTATCGTTAAAATTATCATTTTGATTACTATTGGGATTATTATTATTATCATTACTATTATTAGTATTATTTTTAGAGACATTATTATTATTATCACTATTTTAGTATTGCAAATATTATTTTAATAAACAAATGATATATATATATATATATATATATATATATATATATATATATATATATATATTTTACATCTATATTAATATTAGATACTATTTTGTTTAATAAAAAGTTATTATAATTAATTTACAAATAATATATAAATATATTTTAAATTAAAGCATAAATATATAAATATGAGTACTAATATATTATTTATTATTTTCAAGCATTAATATATAATATTTATAATAAATAACCTATATTATAACTTAATTAAAATACTTTATAAAGAATATGTTATATAACTACTAAGCATTTAAAATATACAAAATAGATATAATTAATTTATTTATTAAATATAACATACAAATTCTTAATATAAGAGGTATACTAATAATATTAATATATAAACTCATTAATTGTTATTATGTGTTTTAATTTATATAAAACTGATATAAGTTCATGAATCCAAGGCCAACCCTGCATTGTTCAATATAGTCATATGTATTTTTACTACAAAATACAGTATGGTGAGTTCATTTGCTCCCTTTTTACTCTTTACATTTTTGGGCTGAGAATACATGCAATATTTTATTAAATGCTTTACAATAATTATATGCGTGAGTTCATTTGATTCCCTTTTACTCTTTACATTTTTGGAACTGAGAATACATGCGCTGTTTTTACAACTGCTTTTGAAATATATTTTGAACTGCGAATACATGAAATGCTTTTATAAATGTTTGACGAGATAGACACAAGCAAAACATTCCTCGAATGAATTATTATGCAGACAGAAGTTCTGCGGATTATTATTGAATTATGTGGACATGATAATTGCCACCATTGAATTATGTGGACATGATAATTGCCACCATTGAATTATGTGGACATGATAATTGCCACCATTGAATTATGTGGACATGATAATTGCCACCAGTTAATGTGAATGTTATATATCGAGAGAATGATTTTATACACAGGTTATGTGTATGTTATTTTTGTGCACAAGATATGTGTACGGTTACTATGATTTATGAAAATGATTTCGTACACGAGAAAGGTGTACTGTATTTAAAAGATATCGCATGTACATTACAGGTGGGTATAGGATTCGGGCCCATTTGTACCATGCAGCATTTAAATTTTGTGGTTTATCAAAATGATGAATTTTATTGTTTTAAGATAAACCTATGAACTCACCAACCTTTTGGTTGACACTTGAAAACATGTTTATTCTCAGGTATGAAAAAAATCTTCCGCTGTGCATTTGCTCATATTACATGGAGTCGTTCATGACATATAGAGGTCAGAACCTCGCAATGGGACCAACTGTTGAAGACTTCGTCCAGATGGATTAGGACGGGGCATTTCAGACAAGTGATTTATGCGAATCACTAAACCCACGAACGATAAATGAATAATTAAAGCATAAGAACGATAAATAAAAGCACAAACGATACGGGTATTTAACGTGGTTATATCTCAACTCCAAAAAGCGGAGAATGGTTTACTCCACGGGCGCAAACCAGAGATTTTCTACTATTAATTTGGTGCACACATTACAATGAGGCTAGGGGTTACAATTTATAAGAAGAGTTAAACTTGTCCACCAAGTTACACTTGTCCTTCAAGCAAAAGACATTTCATTAATATCTATTACTTGCTCCATACTCCATTTCTACTAGAAGATTTAATTAAGCAACAGAATCTCTACGACTTGTTCACCAAGTCAAGCTCCCTACAACTTGTTTACCAAGTCAAGCTTCCTACGACTTGTTCACCAAGTCAAACTCTCTTCGATTTGTTCCTTTGATCAAATTCTTCACACCTTCAACAATCTCTCACCTGAAGACTTTGAGAAAACTCTTCACTAATCAACAATCTCACACTTGAAGATTTTGAACAAACCCGAACATCAATCTCCATTTCATCCAAGAAAGTCAAACCACAATTATACCGCCAAACTCCATTTGGGACATGCACACTCATCACATACGTCGAATGAGTAGACTTTCGATACAAGGTCTTCAACACTACTTGTCAAAAGTAGAAACCAATAACCCCTCAACTGTCAATGTTGTTCAAACACCCATAGCAACTCCCGATCTCCTCTCAGCTATGACTTTTGATACTGCCGGAATCAAACATCCGGGTTACGCCGCTCTTCCACACCAGAGGGAAGGAAGTCTTTCGACATCAAAATCGCTAAGCTTCAACCCGATCTCCAGTTACTATCATGGTCCATCTCGGTTTCTTGCATCACCATCTTCTTACACAAGAAGATCAATTGAAGTATGCAACTATTCAATTATAGGATTCTTTATGAGACTACACCGCCTCACCGATCACTCTAGACATGTCTAATCCCGAACACACATGTCAATGATCACCCTCGTACAAGATTTCACCATCTATCTATGATTTTCCTTCCCAGCAATCAGAAAATCCAACAGACACCCTCGTAGACTCTTCATCAAGGCTCCAGTGAAAACACAAAACCTTAAAATCTACACCTTTGAACTTCTATTGCTTTCGCGCTGGAACACTGACCCACCTCATAGCTATGAATTTCACAAACCCCATCTTCTCATCCCAAGCACGCTCCCACTGTACGAGTAAGAAATAAAATCGTGGCTAATCGAGAAGAATCTGGTTTGTTTCACCGGTCAGTTGCAAATCTATTTGCCATTCGAGGGTATTTTTGCAGCATCCAAGTACCCTAGTGTTATACGTACTAATCATGTGAATACAAGAGACCCACATTGCATAACCGTCTCCATAACTCCCATTAGTCGTCAAACTCCCACTGGCTCAGTACTTCCGTCGGTTACCAAACTCCCATCGAATTCCCGACACCCTCTAGAAAGCTCAAGTTCCAGGACTTACAAGATTATCTACTTCTACCATCACCTAAAGATTCCTAATTTGTCACCCCGAAGAAAACCGCTCGCTTTGTTGAACAAGCCATCAACCAAACCCGAGCCACAGTCGAACACGTCCTTTCCGACAACTTCAAACCAATTTCTTTAGTGAGAGAAGCTCTAACCCTGCCCACATATTTCATATACTATAGAATATTCGACTAAATACATTAATCGACCCGTTCAATAATCCGATGTTGGACTTTGGTGTGCAATCCATCAAACCTCCCCTCAAACCTAAGTTCAACTAGGCCTTCCCTCAAATGGTAGTCCAAATCAAACCTAATTTAGTACCTGCCGCAACCTCAAAACACAACCTGACTGGGACCACATCAAGTCAACTTACGGTATAAGGCTCCAAGATCGACTCATCCATTGAGGGTGCACAACTACGTGCGCCAAGTACGGGGTGCACTAACCATCGACATGCTGCAAATGTCACGTTGTGCTATCCACACATCCAGACTACAACCCGCGAATATTCAAACTTCCACGATAACTCCCACTGTCGATTTCCAAACAAATGTCCCACTGTTTGCTACCTTACCGCCCAAACCTGAGAGAAACCATTAAGCAGACACATGTTTCTTCCCCATATCCGATGTATGACTTTGGTTTGCACCATAACAAACATCCCCTCAAACCAAAGTCCATATGTGCCTCCCTTCCAACGATAGTTCGGACCCAATCTTTACTGGCGCCAAACGGAATTCTCAAACTGTCTGTGTGCGGACCAGTGAGATTTCGATACAAGACTTCAGGATAAACTCAACGTTACCAAGGGAACGCACACACGCTGAGAGGTGCGCCCACAGCGCCGTCCATCACATCCGGAATATATTTTGGCTCCCATAACAAAGCTACATCTATGAAAAATCACAGCCTATATCACCCGAAGATTCGCAAAACAAATCGTCTCGCCACTCGCAACATCAAAATTGGAACTCTCTCAAAAAACTGCCGCAACTTAAAAATCGTATCTCAAGATCCAACGGTCCGATCATCAGCAAAATCTTACCACTCTTAGACCAGTACTTCTGGAACCTACAGTCCAAGTTTCACGTCGATCCAACGGTAGACGAACCCTCTATGATTTTTATCTCACTGCAGCTCCAAACCCGAACAACTGCAACTTCGAAAAAACATAACTCTAAATCTAACGGTCTAATGACGGTCAAATTTTTACCACGACTAGATCCATATGTCTTTTACTTACAGTAAAATTTCAAGGAGATCCGACGGTTAACGAACCCGTAATGATTTTTCTTCTCTAACAGCTCCGTAATTTAACTTTGAACAGAAGCATTCGAAAAATCATATATTGAAATCTGACGGTCCGATCATCATCAAATTTTTACGGTCACTAGAAGTATGTATCTAGCACTTTCGATAAAAATTTCAAACCGATCAAATGGTTAACGAAACCGCTATGAATTTTCTTCTGCAACAGTTTCTGAACATCTGAATTAAAGACCCGTCGTTTGTTCACCATACTTTCAATTCGCCATCGTGCCCGGTCTTTAAACCTTTAGCTCTGATACCACTTGTTAGGAATTCGGAAGACCCTAACAAGACAAGTGATTTATGCGAATCACTAAACCCACGAAGGACAAACGAATAATTAAAGCATAAGAACGATAAATAAAAGCACAAACGAGACGAGTATTTAACGTGGTTATATCCCAACTCCAAAACGCGGAGAATAGTTTACTCCACGGGCGCAAACCATAGATTTTCTACTATTAATTTTGTGCACACATTACAATGAGGATAGGGGTTACAATTTATAGGAAAAGTTAAACTTGTCCACCAAGTTACACTTTTCCTTCAAGGAAAAGATATTCCATAAATATCTATTGCTTGCTCCATACTCCAATCCTACTAGAAGATTTAATTAAGGCAACAGAATCTCTACGAGTTGTTCACCAAGTCAAGCTTCCTACGACTTGTTCACCAAGTCAAGCTCTCTTCGACTTGTTCTTTTGATCAAATTATTCACACTTTTAACAATCTCCTACCTGAAGACTTGGAGGAAACTCTTCACTCCTCAACATAAGATACATAAAATTAAAAAAATTGTTTTAGCGGGCATCTTCAATACGAGATCTTTGGATCGATAAGAGCATTATCAAGAATACCACACCTCAATTAAGGCTCATTTGTTTCTTGCTAATCTCTAGAATTGAGATTGAACTAATTAACATATTTCACAAAAGTCCTCCTTATACTGCTCACAAGTACATTTACATTTGATTATTCGAAGAGTGACGTTACTACGGTGAAGCAATAATCGTAAATTACTAATTCTAAGACATATTATCTATGGTGAATGGGAATCGAAAAGAAACAGAGTAGATTAATCTGTATATCATGTCATAATTTATAATTATACGTTACTAAATGTGCTTTTCATGTATAGTTTGTATCACACAGTGCAATGACTTGTACAAGAAGGCGTGGTAATCGTGTATGTGCTTTCATGTATTGTTTGTATCATTCATACAGTAAAATGACTTGTACAAGAAGGTGTAGTAATCGTCAGTGAAAAGAAAGGTTGATGTTCCTCTAGAAAAGATAATTAGAAGTAGAGGAGAAGAGGGTAATTGATGCATGTGATGATTTGATGTTTTGCAATTAATAGAAGGCAAACATCCGATGGCCCACCACTAGCTTCAACACCAGCGCAACAATTGGTCCCTATATGCTTCCCGTGATCGACTACTACATGTTGATTCATGACAAGGGCCTAATTCAATTCTAACTTTTTTTTCTATATTCAATATACAATAATTAATATTAATATAAAACATTATAAAATGGATGGAAAGTTATAATTATAATCCACTTTAAAATCCTCCTGTAGATATGTATTAAGAGGTTCACAATTAACACACACTGACCCAGTCTATACACAGACTGATCTCAGTCTATACCCAATAGATTAAGTTCTCTAAATTCTCTAGTTTTTTTAATCTTTACGGATCTTCACCCAATATACATATAAGAGAGAACCAAGAGAATCAATGGAAAGAAAAAAGTGCGGGCAGTTAGGTCAGTTAGTGATATTAGTTTGTAGACTGACTGATCATTCTACGCAGACTGATCACAGTCAGTAGATAGACTGAACTCAATATGTTCGGACTGATCTCAATATGTATTTAAATTTATACAGATCGAGATCAGTCTCTATACAGATTGATCTCAGGCTATATTCAGATCTCAGTTTTTATAAGAAAAAAGATGCATATGTTAGATGTATCTCTCCAAATCAAAGCCTGAAACATCTTCAATAACACCACAGGAACCTTCGACAACAATCAGAT
Organism: Rutidosis leptorrhynchoides; assembly: GCF_046630445.1. Taxonomy (NCBI): domain Eukaryota; kingdom Viridiplantae; phylum Streptophyta; class Magnoliopsida; order Asterales; family Asteraceae; genus Rutidosis; species Rutidosis leptorrhynchoides. The sequence continues at coordinate 372,801,735 of NC_092338.1, forward strand.
CGGATTTACATTCAACAATTTGAACAGAATTTGAGATTAATGCCTCAGATTTGCTGCGATATATAGTTTTGGTCCACGTAAAAAATTGACAAATAACTTTCTTAAATTGAGCGGTGCTTAATGTTCCTTTTCATTAAGAGATGTGATATTTCCACTTGTGTTTTTACTTCATCCACCATTAGTTGATGTTTTTTTTCTTCTGAAATACCCTTCAATAAATCCTAATATGAAATTTGTGTAATACATTAAGGGTAATATAGAGATTTTAGGTGGATTTATCATATTTGATGTTGGAATTTGGAAATATCAATTCCCTTTCATTAAGTGAATATATCTTAATCTTCATTTCGCATTGAAATTCAACACAGAACGCTAAATCTCAAAGTCAATTTTTTTGCAAAAATATTCAACGAATCAATTGGAGAGATTATTAAGTATTTAGGTTCAGGAATTATTATACGTAGCTTTGTATTAGCATCATGAACAAATTTCATGAAGGAAGTATCATATGAGAGTGTCTGATCTTGTAAATCTTACCTAAATATACCTGACCGTGTGTTTATTAAAATTGTTCGCGCTTTATTTTTTCTTTAGTTCTATGGGTTCTCTCATATCAAAAGTTAACTCTAAATCATTTCTCTCTCACTCACTATATATATATATATGTATATGTATATATATATATATACATATATGTATATACATATATATATATATATATATATATATATATATATATACATATATATATATATATAATGGTAATGGTAATAGCAATTATATCAACATCATAATATATTAAGACAATATCATATATGTTTATATAATTTAGTGATTCTTATGATCTATTGGTATGTTTATTTAATATCTAATGTTTTTTAATTAAAAACTCTCACTCAATTGTTTTAGACCTTAGTTATTAAACAAGAAAGGTGACACCTTTTTTAATGATCCAAAACAAGAATGATTTTTAACTAAGAATCATCATATCCTTAGATCTTATATGTATTTTAATCCAATATTGTGGCATATGTTTTCCGTTTCTTCTAATGATTAATTAACAATGACCAAATTTTCAAGATCTTGATTTAATTATTCTTGACCTTACCCAAAGTATGATCTACGGGCCGCCTTTTATGAGCCTGTTACGTGACCATTAAGCCCATATCACTTCTCTAGTCCATTAATTAGTGCTTTCTATCATTTTAGTGTTATCTTTTTTGGGTGTGTTCATTTGCATGTTTAACGTGTTGTAGACAATGAATGAACAAACTTTTTAGTAACAACTCCATGCCGCTTTTCGATGACATCTCTATTTCATTATATTGTGGCTAGATCATATAAAAGCTTCATCAAAATCGTGTGTTCATAATAACAGATGACAACTCTTCATACGCTTGTGGCCAGAGGATCTGTTGTGTTGGCAGAATTTAGTGGTACATCGACAAATGCAAGCACTATTGCTAGACAAATATTCGAGAAGATTATAGGAAATAATGATATGAATGTTTTTTACTCTCAAGATCGATACATTTTTCATGTTAAGCGTACATTTTTCATGTTTTTTACTCGCTAATTTTGATTAAATAACTTTAGAATAATAATTTTACAAGGCAAAGCATTAATTTTACAACGATAGCTTTACATTAAGCCTTCTTAACCAAACAGAATGAAGCACCATATCTATCAAATCATATGGTCTTGATGGTCTATGAATAATAAAATGCCTTTGCACCTTCATCACCATTTTCTGCATTTTCAAATACTCATCTCTCCCAATTCCTTCCAATATTTCCTTCATCTCCGGTATCTTCTTCACCGGAACATGAACCGAAAACTTGCTCCAATCAAGAACATCACTAAAAGGTATCACATAATAATCCGAAACAATAACCGGAACACAACCAGCCGAAATCGATTCAACTATCCTTGGGCTAGCAACTTCATATCCACTAGGACACAAACAAAACTTTGTTTTACCCATTAGTTCCGAATAATTTAGGGTTTTGGGAAGGTAATTGTATACTTGTATTTTTTCATCTTTCCCTTGCCATGTTTGGAATAAAATTTTTCGCACGTGGCCGTGGTCCCCACCTGCGAAAAATGCAAGGATTGTACGGTTTTCGGGTGGTTGTCCGATGAGGGGTGGGCCCAGTTTGCTGTAAGGAATGTTGAGCTCGGGCAAAGAGACGTCTCTTTCGGGCCGAAAACCTTCTGAAGTATTAGCATTGCAAAGGACTCGAATGAAGTGTTTGTAGAGCTTAGGGTTCTTTGCTGAAACATCCGGTGCCTGAAATTAATTATAGTTGAACAGCACATACTTAAGTACCAAGAATATCAAAAAAAAAAAAAAAAAAAAAATAATAATAATAATAATAATAATAATAATTAATAATAATAATAATATCACAAGTGAAATAATATAATTTGCAGATGTGCAACAGTGACAATGAGGTAAAGGATAAGACAAATTCGTGACATTTTTTAAACAATTTTTTAGTGTTACAATTATCTGATCTCATTAATGTCACATACAATTTAAACACCGATGAAGATATACATGTGTCTACATGTCTGCAATTTAAATATGTTAAAGTGTAGTTGAACACATCAGCACATAGGGGTGTTATCAGTTCAGTAATTGATCATTTTAGTTTATTCGATTTAAAAATTTTGGGAGCGAACTGAAAGTCGAATCGAAATCAATAATCGAAAATAATTCAGTTCAGTTTTTGTTAAAACTGAAAAAATAAGAAAAGTCAAATTTTAACCATAACTAACCATAAAATATTGATTTTGAAATCAACTTTTGGTATCAAATCGAATTATATATATTTTTTTTGAACGGCGATTTTTTTTTTTGCATCAGTAGATCCCGGGAACACATGCATTCGGACAGTGGTTTCGGGTATGAGTCCGTGAACAAATCCGGTAAAACCTTCCTAAAAGGTCAATATATACCACCATTATTGGTGTTCAATTGGTTTAAAGAAAATCATGTCATCCTAAGGATCGAACCCATGACCTCTCCCTATCCCATGACACAAAGTACATGGGGAGAACCGTTGGGCTATGCCCGCAAGTTCCGAATTATATTATATATATATATATATATATATATATATATATATATATATATATATATATATATATATATATATATAGGATCAAGAGGGTTCGAGATATATATATATATATATATATATATATATATATATATATATATATATATATATATATATAGGATCAAGAGGCTTTGCCTCATTGGTCACCATGTTAACATGGTGTTCGAGGAGACCAAGGGTTCGAGTCTCGGGGGGGGGGGGGGGGGGGGGGATTTTCGTGAATTAACTCTAACCACTAACATTGCCTTTCAAAAAAAAAAAAAAAAAAAAAAAAAAAAAAAAAAAAAAAAAAAAAATATAGGATCAAGAGGGAAGTAACCATTCGGGGGGAAGCGGGGGGAAGCAAAAACTTTTTTTTTTCGTTTTTTGAAAAAACTTTGTTCATGAACATTATAGATGAGATGAAAATATGAACATTTAGTAGAGACACTTTGTGATAAATGTTTTTATTTTAGCGGAAAAACGCTCGAAGAAGTAATATATAACAATTATCGTGTTTTTCGAGCGTATTTTGAGGTTTTAGCTATTGGGGTTTAGATATTAGGGTTTAAATATTAGGGTTTATAGGGTTTAGATATTAGGGTTTAGAAATTTAGGGTTTATGGTTTAGATTTAGGGTTTAGATTTAGGATTTAGATTGAGTTTTTAACACGAACGGTTTAGAGTTTAGGGTATAGGGTTTAGGGTTTGGTGTTTTGGGTTTATGGAATAAACCCAAAACACCAAACCCTAAACCCTAAACTCTAAATCGGGCTAAATTTTACTTCACAAAACATGGAAAAAAAAAACGTTCATATTCTTCACGAACAATATTATCTTGAATGTTATTTTTGTCGATCGTTTTTCCGCCTAAATAATAACATTCATCACGAAGTGTCTATTCTAAATGTTTATATTTTCGTGTGATCTTGATGCCGGGAAAAAAAATTCAAAAAAAAAGAAAAAAAAAAATTTTGCTTCCCCCGATTGGTTACTTCCACATTGATCCTGCCCCTATATATATATATATATATATATATATATATATATATATATATATATATATATATATATATATATATATATATATATATATATACTTGTTATAATTTAACATCTTATTAGTTGAATTGGGTTTTAAAATCAATATATTCAGCCAAATTCGAAAAATTAAATTAAAGCTGAAAATCGATTTCATTCTGGTAAAACGATCAATCGAAACAAAACTGAAAACAGAACTTTAATACAAATTTTTTTTTTTTAATTTCAAATTAAACAGTTTAAAAAAAATATTGAACGGTACCTAGAATTTACTTGCAGCTCACATCATCCCTTGCAAATATTGGCTGGATTATTTTACTTGAATTTGGGATTTTTACAACACACTAACGGCCAAATTAAATTAATTAAAAGTATATTAATAAAATTGAAGGAAAGAGTTATTACATACATACCCAGTCATGGCAGCTAACAAAGAAATGATCAGCTCCACTGCTTCTGTTCCAATAAGGGTACTTTTTAGACAATATACCAACATAATCAGTAACCAAATCCTGGATGATTCGACGATCATAATCATAATGAGGTCTGTATAGATAATGTCGAATCGATACCACACTGACGGGGAGGAAGAACACAAGGGCTTCATTAGGGTTTCGAGCAAAAAACCGGCTTTTATGACTCTCGATTTCATCCATGATTTGCCCTTCACTAGAGTAAATATCATGCATTGGTCCTCCATGAAATATAGGCAACTCTCCTTCTTTGTATGCCCATACTTTGAAATTCCTCTCCATTTCAATACGGCTCCTACAATATTTTATGTTCGGTATATATCTTATTTTGATTGATCCCAAAGCTAAAGTCAAGAACTACAAACTATTATAACTGTTCAAGCGTATACATGCTCATCAAGGATTCGTAATATTATATAAAAGTGCTCATTAGGGAACCGGTGGAGGGTGGTTAAGAGCTGACGACGGTAATTTATATGATGATCATATAGACAGTCGTAGGTTATGTTTGGTTGGAAGTTTTTTTAATCGTTTAGGAGTTTTTAGCTTCTATCTTTTATATAAAGCTCCCAATTAACAAAAAGTTTTGTTTGTTTAAAAAAGCTTAATTAAAGCTTTTAGACAGAGGCAAAAAACTAAAAGCTAATAGAAGCAACGTTTGAGAGAAACTCCGAGCTTTTTTATCATCTTACTCTTTAATTTAATTGTTCCAGATATTTTGTTAAACATCTAAATATATATAAAAAAAACTAACAAGTATCAACTGTCAGTTGTCAGCTAGCATCTAATAGCCACCAGCTATTAGTTACAAATTACCAGATAATTTTGCCAAACTTACCTGTAGAGAGGCCGACAGTATAAGCATGCCTTTTTACCCATATATGGTTCCAAATATATAGGGAAGAATTAGGGTTAAAACGTTATGGGAGTTTTGACCCTCATCATCAATAACAACTATTATTTTTTCATAGCAAGGAAACCATCTATGAATGATCACATTAGCTTCCGGGTAAACCTCGAGTAATAAAGTCTTCCGAGCGCGAGACCTAATACATGATGAATTGTGAATTATGCACACCCTCTAGTCACACTCTCTTTCTGAACAATTTGACATAGGTAGTAATCGAACCCGAGTTTTTTCTTAGTATAATAATAATATAATATTGAAGGGAAATTAACAAGTATATACTTTTGTAAGTGTTAGAACATTATACATTCTATTAAAAAAATGGGCAATATACACCATTCATTAAAACATATTTTTGGTAGACTACATCATACGTTAGTCGATCGAACATCAACAAGGAGTTGGTCGACTACAACAAAGAGTTGGTAGACTACATATCCAACTATTTGTTAATGTTTTGTCGACTACATAGTCTACGAACTCCGTGTTCGACTACATTGTAGACTATTCGACTACATAGCCTACCAACTCCTTGTAAATGTTTGGTCGACTACAGGCATTATATTGTTGTCTACCAATGTATAATGTAGTGTACCAAAAAAAATTTCTAATGAATGATGTATATTGCGAAATTTAAAAAAAAAAAAAGGTTTATAGTGTTCTTTCATTTTGAAAAAATTGTATATTTGTCAATTTCTCTATAATAATATAACTTTTCCACGTTATAAAAAAATTATACCAAGTCCATATTTAGAGACCTAAAAACATTAAAAGGATTACCACACGTTTTTATTCCCAAGACATCATCATACATATGATAGAATGAAGCTTTTATACTAAGTTAGTAATTAGTACTGCGTATGAGTATGAGTATGAGTATGAGTATAATAACATTTCATATGAAAAGTTAAACAACCCAACCTAAGGTTTATATATATCATGCAAATTTTTTATCAAGATAATTAAACGGTTGGTATGTCAAAAAAAAAAAAAAAAAAAAAATCTTAACTGATGAAAGGCAAAAGGGTTTCTGTAAACGGAGCCTCTAGGGATAAAACTCCGGTCCTTAAACCGCCATGGCATTTTATACCTCCTCATTTTACCGGCTTCTAATATGGCAGCACGAGCCCTAGACAACCGTTCCTCCACCGTCTCCTTCTTCTTCATCACCTTAATTTCAATACATTTGCAGACAATTTAACAGACAATTTAACATACATAACTTAATTAGTTCACATTTCACAAATGTTTCATTTGTATTTCCTAAAAAAAAAAAAAGTAATACCTTTTTTGCATGGTTAGGTATGGTTACACTATTGTTTCGACCAATGTTGATACGTACATGGGTAGTTGACGGCAGCGGTTGTGGGGCAGGCGAGGGAGAAATTAGATTAATATAGGGTTTTAAAGAAGAAAAGGTAAAGAAATGAAATTGTGTATTGAGACAAACAAAAAAGAAAATGAGAAAATTTATTGTGTATAATATCTGTGATTTGTAGCTGATTTTCATGCCATCGGTTGCCATCTTTATGTTGTAGTGACAACGGCGGCGTTGGTGATCCCGGTGGTAGTGGGGTAGCTAGGGTTTGCTTAGACTTGTGTGTGATTGGTCAACAAAAGTTTTTTCCACTAGTACTATTGTTACGTGCCTACGTGGAGGTTTAATTTCTCAATCAATTAATTGATTATTTAATCAAAATTAATTAAATGTCAACTAAAAAATCTTTTACGTTTGTGTGTATCTTATTTTTATCCTAACCAGTAATAAATTCATCATTCCACCAATCAATCAATTATACATATATTCCATAGAAACTATAATTTTACTATTCACAACATTATTTTATTAAAAGAATATTTTCGTCTTTTCACCTCTGATATATTTTACTCCATCTGCCCCCACCTTCCGTAAAGTGCCAGAAGCTTCTTACTATTATGAGCGACTCCTACCTTAAATTCCTCTCTTCTTCTCCTACTCTAAATCCTCCATGTCTCCATCTCTCTCTCACCGCCTAACCATTTCAACATCACTCCTCACTCTTTACTCTAGATTAGTCACCACCATCGCCACCGGTGGCAAGTAGCGCCGACGCTCAAAACACTGCTTTCAGATTGCCTGAACGAAAGGATGGTTTTGAATTCTGTTGCCGGTATGAACGACAGAAAACAACCCCTCGATTTCAATTAAATTAGGTTTGTTTTTTCTTTTTTATGTTTCTTGATTTTTGTAATTTGTAAATATATATGTTAATTGATTGTTATTGTGTTTGTATAATACACATGTATCTAACATCTAATTATCTAATATCTAATTATTAGTACCTTAAATGATTGTGAAATTTGTTGATAACTACTTAAATTGTTGTTACAAGTGTTCTCATAAGTCATTATCTCTTTTGTGTTAGTTGTTGATTTTCATCATATTAGGTTATTTAACTAGTTATTGTACTAATTATCATTTGTTGAGTCTTTTTTGTTTGTTTGTCATTAATTTATTCTATTTACTTAATTTCTGATGTATAAAATAAATTTAGGGGCTGATTTAGGTTTAGTTGTTGCTATAGAAAAACTGATTAAACAAGTATGCATTGACATGCGAAAAGCTATTGATTTATGTATTGATAATAATTAATATATTAATTGAGCGCACCAGATTCTGGATTCACATAGGAACAGCTTTCGACTTGGATATTGATATTGATATTTCAACTACTAATTTAATATACAATTAATGAACATATTCATAATAAAATACAATCTCCCAATCTTCCAATGAGATAACATTTTCATTTATCGTTTAGTGGCGTAGTCGTAATGAAGCTATACATTTTGCTTTAATAGTTTTTTATAAAATTTAGGACTTTATATGTGAAATTTATGTGTGTGTCAATACTAAAGATGCAGTTGTTGATTGAATTATATAGGACATTAGAAAAATACAATATGGAGCTTTGAGATGGAATTATTCACACCAAGGTACTCGACTACTCGGTGTCATTAAGATGCTTTGTAAATGTCTTAAATTCAAATTTTCAATATGTTAACTTTTGTGTGTCTTAGGTAGCGAGATAACAAATATTGATTGCAGGAGCGAAGATGCTTACATTATTTATGGTATTGGTAGGTTTTTATAAGAGCTTTTGCTACTAGCAAAGGTGAGTTGTTAAGTTTAGATCTTTGAATAGGACTAAGCGTGATCTTTCTATGTAATTCGTCTTAGTTTATTTAAAGGAAACTTATAAAACTTTTGATGACATTGTGGAAATACAACAGTAAAAAAGAAATGCAATACCTAAATAAATTTTTGATGTTGCTGTGTTTAATACGTATTTATATGTTTGCCTAATATCAAATATTTCAATTAATTTTGAACTTTGATGAATTGCTTATACAAGGTGTGGTGTTAGAAACTTTTGTTGGTATATAGGATTTGGGAATGTTGCTAGCAAAGCAATTTGATACATCTCGCAAATATAGCAGATCGGCTCAGGTATATAATTTAATGTTATAATCTATTAATGATTTATAATTGATTGATTATTGATGAAGTGAAATAGCAATTTAACATTATTTAATGAACCTACATACACAGTTTATGTTGGACACACTTTCAGATCTTTAAGAAAAAGTAATAGACTGTTAAATGGCAGTTTATATCTACGAATCCATTATATATCTTATGCTAGCTTCTAATAGTGGTATAGAAGAAATCGATATAGTGACCCGAACTTTTCCATGTTTATATATATTAGATGAAATTGATATTTACATGATTAAGTGTTTCCAACATGTTAAGCAATCAAACTTGTTAAGACTTGATAAATTGAAATAGGTTTCATATACAATTGACCACTCAAGTTGACCGGCGATTCACGAACGTTAAAACTTGTAAAAACTATATGATGACATATATATGGATATATATATATATAGTTAACATGTTATTATGATGGATATGTATCTCATTAAGTATTTTAACAATGAGTTATATACATAAAAATGTGACTATTGAATTAAGAAACTCGAAAACGATATATATAACGATTATCGTTATAACAACGTCTTACTAAGTACATATGAATCATATTAAGATATTGATACACTTTGTTAAACATGTTAAATGATAAGTAAATATATCATTAAGTGTATTAACAATGAACTTCATATGTAAAAACAAGACTACTAACTTAAGGATTTCGAAATGAGACATATATGTGACGATTATCGTTGTAACGATATTTAACTGTATATATATCATACTAAGATATATTAATATATCATAATATCATGATAATGTAATAATTTAACATCTCTTTAGATATAATAAACAATGGGTTAACAACATTTAACAAGATCGTTAACCTAAAAGTTTCAAGACAACACTTACATGTAACGACAAACGATGACTTAACGACTCAGTTAAAATGTATATACATGTAGTGTTTTAATATGTATTCTTACACTTTTGAAAGACTTCAAAACACTTATCAAAGTACTTCTACTTAACAAAAATGCTTACAATTACATCCTCGTTCATTTTCATCAACAATTCTACTCGTATGCACCCGTATTCGTACTCGTACAATACCCAGCTTCTAAATGTATTTACTATTGGTATATACACTCCAATGATCAGCTCTTAGCAGCCCTTGTGAGTCACCTAACACATGTGGGAACCATCATTTAACATCTAGCAAGAAATATCTAACAAAACAACAAACTAATGGAGCCTATATGGCACATCAACATTCACGTGAACCTTCACTCTTCACCAACACATTCTCATTCAACTTTCATGCATCAAATTACTCTCTCTCAATTACTCTCTTAGTGTTCTAAGTGTTCTTCATCATCTTCATCAAAATCTAGCTCAATCTAGTTCATAAATCCATACATAAACCAAGTTATAAAACAACTACTCAAGAACACACCAACAACACTTCCAAGTTTGCTAGCTTACTTTCAATCTTGCAAATCCATTTAAGTGATCATCCAACCTCAAGAAATCTTTCTTATTAACAGTAAGATATCTTTCTAATACAAGGTAATACTCATATTCAAACTTTGATTCAATTTCTATAACTTTAACAATCTTATTTCGAGTGGAAATCTTGCTTGAACTTGTTTTCGTGTCATGATTTTTCTTCAAGAACTTTCAAGCCATCCAAGGATCCTTTGAAGCTAGATCTATTTTTCTCATTTCCAGTAGGTTTATCCACAAAACCTGAGGTAGTAATGATATTCATAACATCATTCGATTCATATATATAAAACTACCATATTCGAAGGTTTAATCTTGTAATCACTAGAACATAGTTTAGTTAATTCTAAACTTGTTCGCAAACAAAAGTTAATCCTTCTAACTTGACTTTTAAAATCAACTAAACACATGTTCTATATCTATATGATATGCTAACTTAATGATTTAAAACCTGAAAACACGAAAAATACCGTAAAACCGGATATACGCCGTCGTAGTAACACCACGGGCTGTTTTGGGTTAGTTAATTAAAAACTATGATAAACTTTGATTTAAAAGTTGTTCTTCTGGGAAAATAATTTTTCTTATGAACATGAAACTATATCCAAAAATCATGGTTAAACTCAAAGTGGAAGTATGTTTTCCAAAATGGTCATCTAGACGTCGTTCTTTCGACTGAAATGACTACCTTTACAAAACGACTTGTAACCTGTATTTTTGACTATAAACTTATACTTTTACAGTTTAGATTCATAAACTTAAGTTCAATATAAAACCATAGCAACTTGAATCACTCAAAATGGATTTAAAACGAAGAAGTTATGGGTAAAACAAGATTGGATAATTTTTCTTGTTGTAGCTACGTGAAAATTGGTAACAAATCTATATTAATCATATCCTAGCTAACTTATATTGTATTATACATGTATTCTAATATATTATGTAATCTTGGGATACCATAGACACGAATACAATGTTTTGACATATCATATCGACCCATCTATATATATATTTCGGAACAACCATAGACACTCTATATGCAGTAATGTTGGAGTTAGCTATACATGGTTGAGATTGATTCCAAAATATTATATACACTTTGAGTTGTGATCTAGCCTGAGGCTTGTATACACGAGGTCGTGGATTGATTCGAGATAATATATATTGCTTTATTTTTCTGTATATCTAACTGTGGACAACTAGTTGTAGGTTACTAGGAGGACATCTGACTTAATAAACTTAAACAGTAAAACGTATTAAAAATGTTGTAAATATATTTTGAACATACTTTGATATATATGTACATATTTGTTATAGGTTCGTGAATCGACCAGTGGCCAAGTCTTACTTCCCGACGAAGTAAAAATCCGTGAAAGTGAGTTATAGTCCCACTTTTAAAATCTAATATTTTGGGATGAGAATACATGCAGTTTTATAAATGTTTTACAAAATAGACACAAGTAAATGAAACTACATTCTATGGCTGGATTATTAAACCGAATATGCCCATTTTTAGTCTGGTAATCTAAGAATTAGGAAACAGACACCCTAATTGACACGAATCCTAAAGATAGATCTATTGGGCCCAACGAGCCCCATCCAAAGTACCAGATGTTTTAGTACTTCGAATTCATCATGTCCGAAGGAAGTCCCAGAATGATAGGGGATATTCTATATGCATCTTGTTAAGGTCGGTTACCAGGTATTCACCATATGAATTATTTTTATCTCTATGTATGGGATGTATATTGAAATATGAAATCTTGTGGTCTATTATTACGATTTGATAAATATATAGGTTAAACCTATAACTCACCAACATTTTTGTTGACGTTTAAAGCATGTTTATTCTCAGGTGATTATTAAGAGCTTCCGCTGTTGCATGCTAAAATATGGACAAGATTTGGTGTCAGCATGCTTGTATAATATTGTTTAAAACTGCATTCGAGATTTACTTTGTTGTAATATATTAATATTGTAAACCAATATGTATTGGTAGTGTGTAAGTGTGATATTTTAGATTATCATTTCTGGATAATCTAGGTGGTGACTTTTAACCTGTTGATAAAATAAAGGTTATGGTTTGTTTTAAAAACGAATGCAGTCTTTGAAAAACGTCTCGTATAGAGGTCAAAACCTCGCAACGAAATCAATTAATATGGAACGTTTATAATCAATATGAACGGGACATTTCAGTTGGTATCCGAGCGTTGGTCTTAGAGAACCAGAATTTTTGCATTAGTGTGTCTTACCGAGTTTGTTAGGATTTATTAGTGAGTCTGGACTTCGACCGTGTTTTTCTTCAAAAACGATTGCTTAACATTTTTTTGTTGGAAACTATATATTATTAACATGTAAATATTATGTGATATATTAATCTCTTAACATGTTTGATATTGTGTGATAGATGTCTACCTCTAGTACAAATCCCATCGACTCACCTAATAATAATGAAGAGTCGAATATACTTTGGGAAGATTCACCAAATTCCCGAAGAGGAACTGGAAGAGGAGGAACCGGAAGAGGAGGAACCGAAAGAAGAGGAACCGGAAGAGGAGGAACCGGAAAAGGAAGAACCGGAAGAGGAAGAGGTTCCGGAGGAAGAAATATTGATACCTACAGCAATCGATTAAATAAAAGAAAATCCTCAACCAACGGACCAAAGTCAAAAATGGTCAATGGTGTTTCCGCCAAGGAAGCAAAATATTAGGAAGATTATCAATTTTTCGATGAATCGGATCCCGATGAGGATTCCGATGATGTTATAGAAATTACCTCGACCCAATTTAATAAAGCAAAAGAAAATAATAAGGAAAAAGGTATAAAAATAGAGAAACCTGATTCCAACCCCGATGAATTTTATATGTATCGACAACGTCCGTATTTCTTAAAATGTAACAATAACCCGGGAACCTCTAAACCACCAGGTTTTTCTAAACCATTGTGGAAAACGATGGCTCGTATTAGAGGAACACCATATATCCCTAGAAAATTAGGAAAACGAACCAAGTCCAAAGAAGATGAAACCAGTTATTCGGATTAGAGGGTTGTAATCATGTTGTGTATTATATGTATTGTAGTGTGCTTGTACTTTTATGTTCTATGTAAAAATTGCTTGTTTTATTTGTTAATTATCTTTTACGAATCTAATCCTTATCTATTTTACAGTATAAAAACAAAATGGACGTTAAGGGTAGACAACCGAATATTTTAGAAGACCTACCAGAGGATATGATTGAGGAAATCTTGTCTAGAGTCGGTCAGAATTCATCAGCACATTTAGTTATGGCGAAATTAACTTGTCAAATATTTGAAAGACTTTCCAGAAATGCCTTAGTTTATAAAAGCCTTTCCTTTGATAGGTGGGGTATATCACATTGGGGAGACCGTAAGTTACGCCGTGTTTTCTTTAAAGCATTAAATGCATGGAACCCAAATGCAATTTTACGCTACGGGTTAAGAACCTATTTTGACTCAACATATCCCAACATAGGATTTCGTGAGTTAAAAAGAGCTTCTAACATGCAACATAAAGCAGCATGTTATAATTACGGGTTAGTGATGTTCGCTTCTTACCAAAGTGAGAAAAAGAATATCGGATTACAACTTTTAAATAAAACCTTCCCACAAGTGACGGATTCAGTAGTTGGGGTGAGAAACAAGGTTTTTAGATTATTACGGGGTTGTTGGACATTACGAAACCCTCGTCCTTTTGACGACATTACAACATGCTGCCTAGCCAATGGTCATAACGGTTACTTTTCACAAGACCAAGGATGGGAAGTCGTCTTAGTAAAACCAGAATGCATGACTTGTTTCTGGACTTATGAATTACGTGTCTTTATTTCTTTTGCTGAACGACTTACGTATTAACTAGAATTGCCTTTATAGCTGCTGAGTAGCAAAGTCATTATGTTCTATATTTCATCCTATACGTATAATAGCTTTATTGTAAGTTTGTAAATATTGTATAAAATTTGAACGCGAAATTTTATTATAATCAGTTTTTTCATATAGAATTATAGTAGTTGAATTGTATATTAGCTACTAAGTATGAACTTAATGGGTAGGTACTACCCGAATTAAAACTATAAAATGCTAATATGAAGAAAAAGCTTTTATAAATGAGTTCATACTATGCTACGAAATACTATTGACTACTCTTAAAATTCTATATGATTAACTTAATTCTTTTGGGCTATTTTTGAAGGAAATGGCACCGGCAAATCGTCAGAATTTGAACATGAGTGAGGAAGACTTCCGTGTTTTCTTTGCAGCAAACATAGCCGCAGTACAGGCTGCGATGCAAAATAACAATAACTCTAGATCTAGCAGTGGAACTAATTTCACAAGAAATCGTGTAGGATGCTCCTACAAAGAATTCACTGCCCGCAAACCTTTGGAATTTGATAGAACCGAAGGACCAATTGGATTGAAACGGTGGACCGAGAAGGTCGAATTGGTGTTTGCCATAAGTAAGTGTACTGAAGAGGACAAAGTTAAGTACGCTACGCATACCTTCACAGGTATTGCGTTAACGTGGTGGAACACCTATCTTGAACAAGTAGGACAAAATGCTACTTACGCACTACCGTGGTCGGCATTCAAGCAATTGATGAACGAGCAGTACCGTCCTAGAAACAAAGTCAATAAGCTCAAGGTAGAGCTTAGAGAGTTACGAACACAAGGGTTCGACATTACCACATATGAACGACGATTCACAGAGTTGTGCCTATTGTGTCCGGGAGCGTTTGAAGATGAAGAAGAGAAGATCGACGCGTTTGTAAAAGGGTTACCAATAAGGATTCAAGAAGATGTGAGTTCACACGAGCCCACTTCCATACAGAAGGCAAGTCGAATGGCTCATAAACTCATAAATCAGATTGAGGGGAGAATTAAAGAGCAGGCGGCCGAAGAAGCCAACACGAAACAACTCAAGAGGAAATGGGAGGAAAACGGTGACAAGAGTCATCAGTACAACAACAATAACAATTACAACCACAACCGCAACAACAATCACAACAATAAACGTAATCCTAACAATAACTACAACAAACATCCCAACAACAGCAACAACTACAACAACCGTTTCAACAACAATAACAATCCCAATAACAAACTCAATAACAACAAACAACATAAACAACCATGCTTCAGGTGTGCAGAGTACCATCCTAATGCATTTTGCACAACATTTTGCACCAAGTGTAAGAGAGGTGGTCATGGCGCGGCAAAATGTGAGGTTTACGGACCAAAGAACAACAAAAATAAAGAAACAAATAATGTCGGAACAAATAATGTCGACGTAGTTTGTTATAAATGTGGAAAACCGGGTCACATTATTAGAAATTGCCCAAACCAAGGGAATACTAATGGGCAAGGCCGCGGAAGAGTTTTCAATATTAATGCGACAGAAGCGCAGGAAGACCCGGAGCTTGTTACGGGTATGTTTCTTATTGACAATAAATCTGCTTATGTTTTATTTGATTCGGGTGCGGATAGAAGCTATATGAGTAGAGGTTTTTGTGCTAAATTAAGTTGTCCACTGACGCCTTTGGATAATAAATTTTTACTCGAATTAGCAAACGGTAAATTAATTTTAGCTGATAATATATGT